>NW_026864280.1:0-66807 GCF_026571515.1 Ruditapes philippinarum
TCATAGATGCTGCATTCGCTTATCTCTGACTTACAGTTGTAATTTCATAGCAAAGTAATAGTCCATTTATTTTGATTTAACCTTTTATTTAAATATTAAAAGAATCATCTAATCATTCAGTTGTCCTTGCTAGCTTAATGTATAAGTGAATTTTTTTCATTTTTTTGCAGGCGCTCTGACAAGAAGGAAGTCTCTTAAAACCTTAAACTAGAACTCCGCGAGTCGGATGTGTCGCCTTGTGAACAGTATAGCTGTCACTTAGGTATATTCTAGGCTATTTATTTAATGTACATTTACCTTAAACTTAATTAAGTGGAGTGCATGACACGGACGCAGTATCAGTAAAAAGTTAAAAGATAAGCAACGTTATCAAGTATTTCATTCACCTGTAGCGCCTGTCTTGGGCACATCTACTACATGGTAAAGGGAGTATTTGAAAGGATCGTGCAAGTAACAGCTATCAATATGCCAACCGGAACGTCCCACATTGGTACAACCCTCTTCTGGATCATTTGAAATTCTATACACATCAGGATGTGGACACTTCGAGTGGAAATAAAGTCGGTCTTCCTTAAACAATGCCCCGTTGATTATTCCTAACCGCCGGGTTATTTCTGCATGCTTTTCCCGGTCACCAAAAATAACTATTCGGTGTTCAATAATGAACTTCTTGATATTTTGGAACATTTTGTCTGAAAATGTTGACTGCTCCGTTATACGGAATCCTCGAACTTCTACGCCTAATTCTGTTTGAGATATTTCCATTGGTTATAATGAATGTGTTTTAGCGATATCGTTGTATAGTACAAATTTTGACTTTTTCTTCGTTATTTTGATTTGTTAGTCATACTTGTGTCATTAATTCCGTTGCAGAGTTTATCTGAAATTTATATTGATGAAAATGCGTGAATAATTTTTTAATTATATCAACGACAATAGCTAATATATATATCTGTAGATAACGTGTTTTCTTCAATCGTTATCTATGGTGATTTTTTATGATTTCAGTTGTAACAGATGCAACATCATCCATTTCCTTTATACCGATTTTTAAAAAAATGTAAGCAATGATGATTTTTTTTTATTATTGTTGTCTTTAGATCAAGTCAAACATTGTTTAATGTAATGATTAGATCGTTCTGAGTGTATTATTAAGTTAATAATGTTGCCGAGAATAAATGTCTACTTCGACTCCAACGTAAGATTCACTTCACTTCTGTACTAATGTATTTTTAAATATAAAACTTGGCTTTGTGATAATAAGCAAAAACCTGAGTCAAATAGATTTAAAAGGGTAAATATGAAACCATCATTACGTTTGAACAATAAAAGTTAGTACATTTGTTAAGATTTAAGATTCTTTTGTATAATTCATCACACCAATACTGCAATTGAAATAAATAGACAGACAGACAGACAGACATTATTATTATTTCAATCAAATAAGGCTTATAAGCCCATGATGACAAAATTACAGCATATTTACAAGATAACGAACAGTGCATATGTAAACATACAAAACATTAACACAATATGATTATGACTTTACAGGAAGGTCATATAACAATTTATTCGACTAATGCAAATATTGAATTATATTTGTATGAACGCATGTAACATATTGTTGAAATTTACAAACAAACAATATCTTGATGGCATAAAGATATCTTAATTTTAAAATAAATTTAGGTGCACATTTTAGGAATTGTCGTATAAAAACATTTCATTTTGCGCTACATGTAAGAAAAAATCAGACATGAACCTTAATCCGATTCCAATCATAATAAGTATATCTTACATAAGAATCAAAAGAAGATGAATAATGAACTTAAAAAACAAAACACAAAAAACAACAACAAATGTTGTAATGTTTCAGTTACTGTGTTTTTAGTTCTAGTTAAATTTGTTTTCTTACCTTTGAAATTCTTTTATTTTGGTAATGTGATATTTTCTAGGTGTTTTCAAATATTACTTTCATGTGAACTAATTGTAAAATCAGTGTTTGTTTTTGATTGCGCGAAGTAAATAGATATATGAATAAAAATTAAAGAATAAATAAACAAACAAATATGCGTTTTTATATAACTGTTAATTTCCGTCGTCATCAATTTTGATCTTACCTCTAAGCACTTAGTCACACATTTCTTAGAATATACACTCTTATGTAAATTAAATCCCTTTAATACTCCATAAATTGCGCCAGTTATAATTACTAGAAATGCTTTAAATGCAGTATTTAACAGTGAATATAAATCTGATTTAACCGTAAATATTATTCCACTGACTTTCAAGGTTACAACTGCTACATTCAGTTCATTGATTGATTAAGATCACACGGATCAACTTCTAGCACTCGCAGCTATTTGTTTAATCTTGATAGCCATAGGCTGCTGTTTATGTGTCTATCATTTATGTCAGTAAATGGGCGGAGCCACATTTACATCAATTAAACGATCTTTTGTATCATAGTGTGGAGATTTTTCAGAGATAAATCGTATACATATGCATGCATAATGCGTTTACTGGTTAGCAGGTATAAGTTACCCGCACTGCAGAGCATGCCCATTGATTTCTGGCGTTTACTTATTGACGAAAGAGAAAAGGATGCCGATAGAAATGTCATATTCAAATGCCAGTTCATTTGTAACTTTTTTCTGGGGTTTCATATTGTGGCAACAGGGAACGTGCTTTTATTTCTAAGTATGACACAAAAGAGTCACTCGGCAATCTGATTTATACTAGAGGGCTACACCCCTTCGTACAAATTAGATAGCCTTGTGATTATTACTTAAACTGAACCATTTCTTAAACCCTTTTTTTCTCGGTAACTGTAGGTAATTTGTGTTGAGTGTTCGTACTTTTTTTCTAATTTTCTCTTTAAAACGACTAGGAACGTTTTCTCGAAACTTACGACCTAATAACGGTCACGAATGTGACGTGACCCGAATACTTATTTAGTGACTAAACCTTTTATGAATACTTCCAAACTTTGGAACTATATAACATAAGAAAACAATTCTAAACAAAAATCATCGTACTTGACACCAATTAATCAAATATTCCTTTAATATAAATAACCATGTTGTTGAGATATTTTTTAATTAAAACACTTAAGGACATGGTATTTTTACTTATTTTTTTATCTATTTATTTATATCATCTTTTTATGATTACGTATATACAACATAAACATAAAAACATGAACGGCTATTATAATTATATAAGAATTTTAGAGACTATCTTAAAACGAAACAGTTAAAAGAGGAAAACTTTACAAATAATAAGAGAATTTTCATTAAAAGGCTCTCTTCCGTTCTAATATGAAAATATTTTCTTTGTATTGTAAATGTATATATACTATACTTATTATCGGTAAATAAATATGTTAAAACTAAGTTGATTTTATCTTAGCAATGTCCCATCTGTTTACATTATTGAACTTATTTGATTGTCACAATGTATTTTATTTGTATTGAAAATGTTTATACTTATACTATATATATATATTTGGTCAATAAAAATGTTTAAATTAAGTTGATTTTATCTTAATAGTGTCCCATCTGTTTTAATTGTTGAACTTATTTGATTGTCAAAATGTGTTGTACTCAAGCTCAGTATTCTACGGAGCCCCTATGCAAAGGTGAGATTTTTCCACACCTTTTTTCCGGTACTTAATTCGTTTTTACGAAATATTTATTCGCATTTACGAAATATAATTTGATTTAACGAAATACTAATTCGTTTTTACGAATAAATAATACGTACATACGAACTAATATTTCGTTTTTACGGAATAAATTCTTTATAAACGGAATCACAATAGGAACAATAGCCTCTATCTTGTCGGCTTAATAAATTAATACATTGACATTTACTGTGTTTTTATTTAGTGAGGGAAGAGGCCAGTGAGACCCTGGCTAGTTAATGACCCCTTTTGAATTTTGGGTCAGTCGTCCCAGCTGTTTGGAATATGTTTCTGAAAAAGAGGGAAAAGAGGATATTTGGAATTGAGAATGACTTCTCACTCAAAAACCATGTTGACTGATGTATATCAACTTGATTAACCTGTCCGTGCTCTGTCTTGTGCCCTGTCCTGTTTTTGATTTTGGTCCGCCTGGGCTCCTTGCCACTGGTTCTTGTTGCTGGGTCATATGGGGGTTGCGTTCATTGAACGCCGCCTTTCCTTGTTGATCTTGTTTGTCATATTTTGAGTGTCATTAGGCTTATAATCAATATAATTATTTGGTGGCAAGGTTGATCCAGGCTTGTTGATGACCAATTTTGATTGTGAGGTTAGTAGGTACCTTCTATTCAAACTCTATGTCAGGCTAATTACTTAAGTATACGGTTTTGCTTGTTGTCCTCATTACTGCATGTAGGTATCGTGAGTGTCCATGGTTACTAGAAAACCCCTTCAGATACTGAGATAAGTCGGTTGAAGGTCAATGTCACAATGAACTTAAGTTAACACACTATAATACAATAAATATTTTGAGACCTTGTTAGCACGCGGTTTCATATTGTAAAGAGGTTCTCCATGGCTACCCATATTATATCACGCCGACAGGCGGCGGGAGATATGGTTTTAGTCTCTGTCCGTCCATCCCTATGTCCGTCTGTCCTTCGTCCCACATTTTTGTCCGGAGCATAACGTGAATACTACATAACAGATTAACTTGAAACTTGAAATATGAAAAGATGGCAAATAGAAGAATTTCAGTTTCAAAGAACCATAACTCTATATAGTCCGTGATTTTTGATTACCTGTATGTCCATCTATTTAATTTTACAATAACTTTTTGGTCCAGAACATGACTTGATAACTATTTAAGACATAAACTTGAAATATGAATAGATGTCAACTTGGATGGAAATTAATATTTCGTAATTACGAATTAATATTTCGTAAAAAACGAATTAATATTTCTTAATAATAGCAAATTTCAGTACTGCCATGCTATCATATTAAGACGGTGTAAAATATTTTCAAACTATTATTTTCTATCATTAAACAATAGTTTTCTTTGAAACGTCAAACATTTGCAGACGATATGATTATTGTTAATTGGAAGCCGATGTAACAAAGTTAAGTGACCTCCATAGAATGATGACCCCCTCCCACGGTCAATATTCTATAGAAAAAAAAGATCTATTTTTTTATAAAGCCGGTTTGACGCCATCACTTTTAAAACATTTCTACACCAACTCTTTAAAATGAAGATAAAATATCCCTTGTTAATCTTGTAGCCATTAGCAGATTGAAATGATATTAATTAAATGTCCACCTGTAAAATATGAATAGATTGTTATGATAAAGTCATTATTCAACGATTTTCACATTTCCGTATGTGCTTATGTATCTTTAACATTTTGTAACAATGAAATAATGCTCTCCGGATCTTGATTGCCACCTGCTGCAAGTGCACCATAAAAATATTCTGCAATGGGTGGTTTAAATGGCATTTTACATGCATCAGAAAACATAGATAGTTCTGAAAAGAAAATGGTTAGGTTACTTAAATACAAATCGACACGAACAAAATTGATAAAGTCACGAGAAAGGTGTTTGGCTATTTGTAACATTTCCTGTAGCCGACGTGGTTTGTCAATATTTTGTGTGGGTAACATATATTTCTTCATATTTATTTTGCGCCAGGAAGGGGTATAAAATGATTCGTGAATTCCATTAAAGCGTTGCATGTCTACATCAATCAGAACAGGTTTTCCATGAAAAACATATATTTTGTAGTCACCATTTTGTGATATCATTTCTTCAAAAAAACATTTACGATTAATTTTAGAGTAGAAGCGTTCATTAGTGTCTTTACCATATTCAATCGAAAGCCATTTTCCACAGTTTATTTGCAAAAACTTGAGTTGTAATGACCTTGACATTCCTAAGTATTTTGATTGTTGGCATATACCGTAACATCTGTACGAATTTCCCTTAACGATGATTGTCATCCCTGACCCATGGTTTGGTTTAAACACGTATTCATTTGGGAGTGCATTCATCATATCCATAGTTATGTCGTTTGCGTTTGTAACAACTGCATACGTTTTAGGAGTTGTTATGTTTAGGTCCAATTTGTTCACAATTGTTTTAACACCTACTTTATCTGCAAGTTTAGAATATCTAGCGATAAGCGCGTTCTCTTTTAAATTTTGCGCACAAACCGTACTCCATGCAAGATTGTTTGTACCATTTCTGGGGTAGAATGCCGTTGCTGGTACATTACTCGGCTGATGTAATATGTCACGGGCATAACGTAGCCATGTATTTTCATGATCTTTTTCTTTATCATTTGAATCTCTTTGTCTTTCTTGTTTTGTAACACATGTTGTATCAGAAACTTTCATGTAACACTTGTCTAAAATATGAGTGCACCGGTATGAATACCAAACATCAATTCCTGAAGACTTGATACTAGGATCGTATGCTACCATAAAGTCTTTCAGTATCCATTGTAAAAATATTGGAGCGTTCGTGTCGATAAAGTTGACTGAGCGTACTCCTTCTTTTCTTAACTTTGTAAGTTGGGGAAATATACTCTTTGAATGGCACGGTGAAAATATGTCACAATTTGAAGTAATTGCCTCCAGAAATAATGCATTAATGTGTTCAACAGGAGCAATAATATCATCATCCCAAACGGCAACAGCGTCGTATTTATCTATTGAATGTGTTTCCATATACCATTTCAAGTTTGGGAACTTCATGTCTTTACGTATGTATAATTCATCAACGTTTAACCGGGTAGTTGGAGTTGAGTTACCATTGAAGATCACAACTATGTCATAATTCCTCTCTCGACCGATCCATTGTTGGACATTATTTACATCACCAGTGGATAAAAACAATAAAAAACGTCTTGCTCCTTTCCCAAAATGGTCGCTTGTCATTACATATTTGTTGAAAATGTAATTATAGGCAGAAATCAAAGAATCTTCTTGGTTGCTAAAAAACTGCTGGACTGTGTAAGTACATATGACCAAAATAACTAGAAATGCGAACAACTTCTTTATCACTTTCATCTCTTATTTTGTTTATAGTCAATCACAATCAATGCGCTTTAAAATATAAATGACTGGAAATTATCTCCTATTGCAAGTGTAAAATATGCTTTTGTAACTTTAATTTCTTTTCTTTGTGAAATAGCTTTCATGCCATAACAGTATAAGCAAAAACAATTCGTTTTCTTTTTCACTAATGAGTTGAAACAACGTGTGGTCTGGATACGTTACTTGTACATGATTTGATATAGCTCTTGCAGAAAAGAAGGTCTTATTCTGTAAGAAAAAAGATGGATGATTTTATCTATTATAAGAAATATTTTCAAAACATTACTGGCATACGATTGTGTTGAAGATTGTTAAAAAAAACATATTTTTTTTTTTTGGGGGGGGGGTGTAAAATGTATAATTACATTCATATTTTTGGATTTAAATCATTTGCATATTTTTTTAGCATTTCCTTGACAGTAATGAAATTCAAATAAAACGAAAACAAAATTTCAGATTCGGTGGATTTAATGCGTCTGTTTGTGAAGGTTAATAAAATGTATTAAATATCTCACACCCCATACCACCGGGAATGTCGACATCTTGTTTGAATAACTGTGCGCAGCATGACTTTAACCAAACTGATGAATGATTAATATGTCTGTATTCTTTTCAGATATGTTTAAATGATAAATGTTTAAGGCTTTGGATTATTCACCACTTTATTGGCTATAGCTCTGTTCTTCTTTTCAAAAGTAAAGAGTACTCGTACAACAGTCTATATTAGATACAAATATTTTAAACAGTTTTTAACTAAAATATGAACAAAGCCTTGTAAATCTGTGGCTGGATAACTCTGCCTAAAATAGCATGTGCTCTGAAGCTACTTAACAAATTCATACATCAATTGCAGTTAAGTTTCATTGTATTTCAAAACTCCTTCTTATTCTTATGGAAGTCAGGACCAGATAAAATTAAAAGAAATGTTGTTATTCAGAATTATGAAAATGGAGGTTTTAGAGTGTTAAACTTAGAGCCTTTCATAACGTCTCTAAAATTGACATGGATAAAAAGAATTTTAATGTATAATACCAAATACTTTAATTTTGTAAATAATATGTACCATTTTCTATCAAATATTAGTAAATATGGAGACCAATTTTTGATAAATAAACTTCAGACAGTGCAAAATAAATTTTGGAAGGATGTTTTTACTGATCTCATAAAGTTACATAAGCAGTACCCCAGGAATTGAGTGAATTTTGCTCACTTCCTGTTTGGCATAATTCTATGTTTAAAATAGGTGGTTCTATTGTTTGTTTCTCAAGATATGTAAAGTGAGGTATTATATTGGTTAATGACTTCCTAGACAATAGAGGTAATTTGCTATCATTTGATGAATTTTTAACTAAGTTTGGTATAAATACCATTTTTTAGAGTATCAAAACATTAAAGAGTCTATTAGGAATTTTTTAAGTCAGCTGTCTTTAAGACACCTACATCAGAAAGAGGAAATGCCTATTCAGTCTTTAATGATCATGATAATCAATAGTCAAAAGAAGGGATGTAGATCTTAGAGCAAATATATCATCTATTGCTAAGAGAAAATGGGAAGATGAACTCAATTTAAATGATAATTTTAATTGGAATGGCATTTATAGGGTCCCTTTTAATATTACAAAGGATTCAAATTTACAATGGTTTCAGTAAAGTTAATCACAGGCTACTGGCAACAAATCTTTTACATAAATGAGAATAAAAGATGTTAAAACATGTTATTTTTGCAACAACCATAATGAAACTATAAAATATTTATTTTGGGATTGCCAATTAAGTTCTTCAGATATTATTCTAGGCAATGGACACTTAGGAAATGCAACATTGAATTTAATTCTGCGCGGAAAGTATACACTTTATCGATGCACATTAAAGAACACAGTTCCAAGAGTTCAACCAACTTTTTAAAAATTATGTCGCTATTCTTTTGAGAACACAATTATATCGTGCAAAAAAATTAGGTTTCAAAGTTTGACAATTTATGGGGAAATATATATTTTAGCTGTCTAATTGATACTAATATTTTCAGATTATTTATTTAGGCTTGATCCACTCTGTATTGCACCCACTGCCTTTTTCATCGTATTTTCTCATCCATTATGGGGGTGTGAGTCGGGGTGACATTTCTATTTAACATCATTCCAACTATAACAAAAAGTATTCATCTCCGTATTTAAGGAAAATTGCTTTACATCGTACATATTTCATAATGGAATGAGAAAATTACTCAAGCATTGTGCAAATTAATATCGAAAAGCCAAAATTGAATAAACAAATAAGTTAATCTAATTGAAAGAAATTATTTGCGCATACGGCTGTTAAGTACGGTGGCACAAAGGTGACATGTGTGTGTGTTTCTATTCATCTCGTGGTCACGAGATACTATGTCGTGGCCACAAGTTACTATGTCGTGGCCACGAGATAGTTAAGACGTGACCACGAGATACTATGTCGTGGCCACGAGTAACTAAGTCGTGGCCACGAGATTGCTAAGTTGTGGCCACGAGCTACTATGTCGTGGCCACGAGTTTCTAAGTCGTGGCCACAAGATACTATTTCGTGGCCACGAGATACTATGTCGTGGCCACAAGTTACTAAGTCGTGGCTACGAGATAGCTAACTCGTGGCCACGAGATACTATATCGTGGCAACGAGATACTAAGTTGTGGCCAGGAGATAGCTAATTCGTGGCCACGAGTGACTAAGTCGTGGCCACAAGATAGCTTAGTCGTTGCCACGAGTTAAATAACCAATCAAATTACACCATTTATATGAATTTCCCTAATTTACTAGACATGTGCTATAGTACAAGGATGTCCCTACTTCCCCAGCCTGTAAAAGTGCCATTTATACAACTGGTCAATAATTTTACATTTAGCGTCACTATGACCCTGAGTTTTGCCCCAATGACCTCGAAATTATTAGATGCTATCTACTGATCAGGTGCAATGATCTTCCTGGGTTATATAAACCATGGCTTATCCCTTCTTAATTATGTATCAGACAAGGATTTACCTTATAGACTATCTTCTGTCCATGGGCAATGTCCCTTCCAAATAAAATAAACCAAACTTATTCCTTCTCATATTATCTTATAAACAAGGTTAACAGGCCGCTGTACGTACAAAATGACCAATTCGATCACAAAATTGTCCCAAAAAAGAGCTGAAGTCAAAATTAATGCCTGATGGGGCTTAGAAGGTGACTTTCTAAGTCTAAAACTTTCAGTATTTTCAAAGATTAATGTTGCATGTAAAAGAAAGTTAAAAAATTTGAAAAATTCATAGTATATATATAGTACGTGTATTCTGATTGGTTAATTATCTCGTGGCCACGACTAAGCTATCTCGTGGCCACGACTTAGTAACTCGTGGCCACGCATTAGTAACTCGTGGCCACGAAATAGTATCTCGTGGCCACGACTTAGCTATCTCGTGGCCACGACTTAGAAACTCGTGGCCACGACATAGTATCTCGTGGCCACGACTTAGTTACTCGTGGCCACGAAATAGTATCTCGTGACCATGACTTAGCTATCTCGTGGCCACGACTTTGTAGCTCGTGACCACGACATAGTATCTCGTGGCCACGACTTAGTAACTCGTGGCCATGACATAGTATCTCGTGGCCAAGACTTAGCTATCTCGTGGCCACGACTTAGTAACTCGTGGCCGAGACTTAGTAACTCGTGGCCGAGACCACGGATTTGACCACGGATTTATATAAATCCGTGCCGAGACTTAGTAACTCGTGGCCACGACATAGTATCTCGTGGCCACGACATAGTATCTCGTGGCCACGACTGAGCTATCTCGTGGCCACGACTTAGTAGCTCGTGACCACGACATAGTATATCGTGGTCACGACATAGTATCTCATGGCAACGAGATAAATAAAAAAACACACATGTCACATTCGTGTCACCGTAGTAAAGACATAATATGTTAAACCTCTTTACAAATATTATTAGAAAAACGTTTGCTTTTCAAGATTATTGGTGATGAGTTTTCGGAAATTTGTGTACAATGTCATTAATGCTGTATTCGGTTATCCCTTACTGACAGTTGTAATTTCATAGCAAAAAAGAAGTCCGTATATTTCAATTCAATCTTTTTTAAATATTAAAAGAATCATCTAACATTCCATTGTCCTTGCTAGCTAAATGTATTAGTGATTTTTTTTGCAGGCGCTCTGACAAGAGGGAAGTCTCTTTAAACCTTAAACTAGAACCCCGCGAGTCGAAAGTGTCGCCTTGTGAACAGTATATATTCTAGGTTATTTATTTACACCTACATGTTACTTGAACGTTAGTGGCATAACAATGTTACATCAGGATTAGTGTAACTTGAATAGCTTTGCTTGTGTAGGAGAATTGGCCCTGACAAGAATAAAGTATAATATAATTAACAAAGGGCAATAACTCTAAAATCATGAAGTACAGAGTACCGGTTTTGTGTATTGCTCTTCTTCTCAATAAGATCTATCATCCTCAAGTTTCAAGTCAAAACTTTTATAGTTTAGGAGAAATGGCCCGGACAAAAATAAAGTATGAAAATTAACAAAGAGCAATAACTCAAAAAATAAGAAGTGCAGAGTGCTGGTTCTTGTGCACTGCACTTTTTATTAATGAGATCTATTATCCTATAAAGTTTCAAGTCCATAGCTTTCTATTTAAAGAGAAATGGCCTGGCCAAAAAGTATGAAAATTAACGAAGGGCAATAACTAAAAATATAGGAAGTGCAAAGTGCACTGCACTTTTTATTAATGAGATCTATCATTATACAGAGTTTCAAGTCCATAGCTTTTATAGTTTAGAAGAAATGGCCAGGACAAAAATAAAGTATGAAAATTAACAAAGGTCAATCCCACTTAAAGTGATTGAGTTATGCTCCGGACAATCTTTAAGGAACATACTAGTACATTTGTATCATGTTGAAATACCGCTATACATATTGATTTTATTATTTTTATTTTGTTTGGGTCGTCAGACCAATTCAGCAAAACATTTTCTCTATATATGTACATGTACGCATCTAAAATAAGTGCGAGTACTTTGTATGCACATACTTAGTATAGAAGTGTAAATATGAAGAAACTTAAAACTATAGAGGCTATTCGTTGCCAAAAATCCAGCCTTTGAAACTTGACAATGCATACTTCGTTTCTACTAAACAGATAAGTAAAATCTAATTGTCGATCCGAGAGTTACATACTGCACTGGTATTAAGTATTTTGATTATCTCGATTTGATAAAATGAAAGCTGTTAACATGCAAATTAGATAAATTGCAAACTGTATTTACAAATGTATAACTTCAAATTTGCGACATGTAGAAATGAAAACGATAAAAAACGATACACAATACGTTTAATGCTGTGCATCATGACGTTGAGAATGTAACTGCATCAACTTGACACACTCAGGTTTAAAACACCACACTTTCCTTTTACATTCTAACGCGATTAACATTTGTAAACGATTTGGCAACTTCCATATATGGAATTATCACGGAAATAGACGAAAATTAATAGGCGGAGCCAATTTCACGAAAGAAGAATATAAAGAGAGGTAACTCTTGCATGTACAAAAATATTTCAAATTATACAGAAACTGTTACATCAATGTTGACTTTGAACATCCTCTGATTTTGTTAAAACGTATTCTAGTACTGGATATTCAATTAATGCAAAATTGGTTAAGATATAATGTAAAAATGTAACAACGTATATACTGATAATGAGCATTATAATATGCAAAAACTAAAGTTGGTGAAATAACATAAGGAAATGTTTCCCATATATAATGACACACTCCACTACATATTGATATCAAAGGTAGGGTTTTGTGAGCCACGGCAATACTCTTTAGCATATCTTTTTTTACCTTCAGCAAAAAGTACTAGAATGCGATACATGGAAGGTACTTTTGGCAACACGAATAAAGAGAACTGAACAATAAGCCTGTGCCTTCTTTCTTGGGTTGAAGAAAAACTCTTTTTGACCAAGTGTATAACCACGAAACAATGCAAAGTTTACTATCGATAATTCCGTTGTATAACCAAAACTTGTGAGTTTGTCCCATTTTAATGTTGAAATAAATATTCAGTGTATCCTGGCAACTCTGTTTACCTCCATTGGGAGGTACTTTGAGTCATAGGATGTGATTTAGCCTTTTATTGTTAAATATATGTAAGCTGGCGTAGGTTAAAGTCTTTTTATGCATTGTGCTGAATCAATAGCACCTCTAAAATATGTGTATACATGCTGTCATTAGCTGTACCTAGATTTGCTGTCTATATGATCAAAAACAGAGAACTACTTTTATGCACATTAAGTACTACACAGAATATTTATTAAGTTTTGTAAGTGATGCCTTTCTAAGAGATAAAATAAACAAGGTATGCATAAATTGATAATCAACTTACATACATTTGGACTCATTTAAATTTTACTTATTGAAAAACAAAATGGGAAAAATGGGAAAATATATTTTAAAAATAAAAAGTTATGTACGAAAGGGTACATACAACTTTGCTGATAATTTTACTATTGTTAAACGTTTTTTTTTTCTTGTCAAGTCATACGCTAGAATTAAGGTTACTAACATAATAGTACTACTAGGAAAGACAACAGCCAGAATTTGGTCTGTATTAGTAATTAGTCGTATCAAAATCTCTATCAGATTTTAACTTGAAAATTTGAAAGTGGTAAGGTAGCAGCTTAACTGTAAATGTTACTCATTCCTATGCAAAGTGGAATACCATCAGTAAAATTTATTTGTCGTTGCATATAGTCTTTTCAATAGTTTTCAATTCCTTGAAAAATATTTAACCCCAGACAGTATGTAACCTGGTGTTTTTTGGGTTTTTTTTAAGTTTCTTTTTTTTCAGGAAATGTGGTGTCTACAACGTTTTAAAACTTATATGCCTATATTCCTTTAAAGTCCGCTGATGTTGATTGTAGTCAATCATGCAAGTGAATTATGTTTAGTAACTAAACACCTAAAAGGTATGATAAACGGTAACTACGCCGCTTCTTGTCGCCGACGGTAAATACCGAAAATGAGCGGAAAATACGTTTATTTACGATGATTTAGTGGGCGGGAAAATGGGCGGAGCTTATTTTATCTCCTATTGAAAAACGTGTTAAGCTGTATTATGCTGATCTGAATCATGATCGTTCGACAATGTAAAGCTAAGAATGTAACTTCTGTTTTGAGTATTCGAACACTTGGTATTGTTACTATCAGTTAATGTTTTGTCGTTTAACAAAATGTATTTTGTTGAAATGCTTGTTTACAATGTTAAATCGGCAAACTCAATACAAGTATGCAACATTGGAGTTTACATACAAAGAAATACAATTGTATTTTTTCCATTTACAAACTGTTCAAGTCAGATCAACACGGCTGGATTTTTGGCAACGAATAGCATCCATATAAAACTGACACATGCTCCGTATAGTACCCTATACGGAACATGATTGACAATAGGCCTACTAGTACGTATTTCATAAACTGCATTAAATTGTGGATGTTTATTTTGATTGCTATATTGACATATTGACATAAAGTGCTTTTGATATTTATAAAATGGTAGTAGGTTACTTAGTTTGCGTTTTTCTTGCTTTATGGCAATATATATAACTATTCATTACTTTCTAACAGGTGTCCGTAAAATTCGAATATATCCGGTCAAGTAGCTTTGCATGAACAACGTCTAAAATAAAAAATTCTCTCCAATTTATTCGCGAAATCGTGCGGACTTATTCGCGCAAACAAATATTCGCGCTTCGTGGCCATCCGCGAATAAAGCGAATATTAATTGGTCGCGAATATTCGTTGGGTTACAGTATTAAGCTCCATGATTATTTACATCAGTGTTATACAACAGGTTTACCGTGAACAAAATGTATCGTTACAAACCCTTATTTAGAATAATATGGTTTTCTACAGGACATTATCACATAACTTCACCGTGGTCGAGGTGTGTGTATTTGCGTTTATTTATACTCGCCACCGGTTGCCCATATGGGCGAGTCCTCCAGAAGAGTATTAGTCATTTTAGATTTTTGGAGGATAGTGCAATTACAGATACAGAAAGATGCCCCAATTCCAGAAGCTTTTCCTGGTTCTTTAGCGTGCCAGGTGTTTAAGCACCCATACACGGGACCTCGATTTAAAGTCTCATCCGAAAGACTGATTAGTAATTTTAGTTGGTCAGCCCGGGAATCGAACCCACAATGTCGAGATAACAAGTCTCGCGCTCTTACCGATTGAGCTATGCGGGCTGGCATAAGGTCGAGGGGTTTACTCGCTCGCTTATAAAGCGAGAGGTCTCGAATTCAAATCCCAGTTAAGGGAACTTTTTTTTTTAAATTGACAAGATTGAATTAGATATCCGTGTTGCAATTACTCTTATAGCCAATTTACTACAGTTTAAACACTGGAAAACAGCATTGGTGGCACTTTACAAAACAAATTAGTTTATGATGTCACAATCTTCACCTTTCTGACATTCTCAGACCCAAACAAATTCAGCGCCTTCTGTGCTTTGATTGTATATGTTATCGTATAACGATCGGTAATTAACATACGATGGATGTTGCCTGCTTTGGCATATTCTTTAACGATGTGACTTTGATAGATTGCCCATTCAGCAGTGTTCTGATTAATATATCCATATGTTGCATATCATATCCATATGTTGCATATCAGACAGCATTTTTTGCATATCAGACTGGCGTTTCCATTAGTTTTACCCATGTCAATTTCATCTGGAATGAGGGGGGGGGGGTCAGATTTAGTCACGTGCAGTGCAATGGCACGCTTAGGATGACATAATTTTACCGTTATGATTTCATACGTTGTTGTAAGAAAATAGTTACTGATGTAATGACGTAAATTTCAATGGAAAATTGTTTTATTAAGATAAATAGTGTAAAATATAATGGAATATGGTAGAATATGCAAGAAGAAATATCTGACATTTTTGTGTTTCGGATCGAAATATCCGTCCCTCGGGCGGGTCCCCTCGGAACGGATATTCTCAGCAAGCATAGTTACCGCCCAATGGGCGGGCGGGTACCCTCGGGACGGATATTCTGATCCGAGCAGCAACATATGACAGATATTATTAATCTTCTGTTCACATCGATGCTAGGAAAACCTGTCTTACAGAACCCATGTAAGACAAGTCGCGTGCTTCAAATACCGCGCGTCTTTTATGAATGAAATGCAATCTGAGGATGAAAAAGGACCAAGAAAGAATCAAACACCGGCTGTCGTAAAAGACCTAAATATCTAGCTCTCGGGTAACTGTTTGGCGGAAACTCGACAATGCCTTGTTACCGCCGTAAACAGTTACCCTCCATTCCGTTCTGTGCTGGTAGCCGGGGTAAGATCCTTTTAATCTATCTAAACGGGACAAAAATTTTACGGGAACAAAACTACAGGTCGATGTGTAAACATTTATATCCACAAGCACCATTAAGCTATAAATAAATTCGTCATTGGAAACAGTAATTATGCCCCCATTTCGAAGAAAAGGGGGTATATTGCTTTGCACTTGTCGGTCCGTCGGTCCGTTGGTCCGTCGGTCCGTCGGTCCGTAGACCAAATGGTTTCCGAGTGATAACTAAAGAACCCTTAGGCCTAGGAACTTCAAACTTGGTATGGTGATTGGTCATGATCAGTAGATGATCCCTATTGATTTGGGGTCAAGGGGTCAAAGGTCAAGGTCACATTGACCTTGTAAGCAAAAACGGTTTCCCGATCAATAACTAAAGAACCTTAAGCCTAGGAACTTCAAACTTAAGTAAGGTGATTGGTCATGACCAGTAGATGACCCCTATCGATTTTGGGAACAAAGGGTCAAAGGTCAAGGTCACATTGACCTTGTAAGCAAAAACGGTTTCCGATCAATAACTAAAGAACCTTAAGGGCCTAGGAACTTCAAACTTGGTATGGTGATTGGTCATGATCAGTAGATGATCCCTATTGATTTTGGGGTCAAGGGGTCAAAGGTCAAGGTCACATTGACCTTGTAAGCAAAAACGGTTTCCAATCAATAACTTAAGAACTTTAAGGCATAGGAACTTCAAACTTGGTATGGTGATTGGTCATGCATCAGTAGATGACCCCTATTGATTTTGGGGTCAAGGGGTCAAAAGGTCAAGGTCACATTGACCTCTTGGGTAAAAAACGGTTTCTGATCATTAACAAGAGAACCATTAGGCCTAGGAACTTCAAACTTGGTATGGTGATTGGTCATGACCAGCAGATGACCCCTATTGATTTTGGGGTTAAGGGGTCAAAGGTCAAGGTCAGATTGACCTTGTAGGTAAAAACGATTCCGATCAATAACGAAAGAACCCTTTGGCCTAGGGAACTTCAAACTTGGTATGGTGTTTTGGTCATGACCAGCAGATGACCCCTATTGATTTTGGGGTTAAGGGGTCAAAGGTCAAGGTCACATTGACTTTGTAGGTAAAAACGGTTTCCGTATCAATAACGAAAGAACCCTTAGGCCTAGGGACTTCAAACTTGAATATTGGTGATTGGTCATGAACAGTAGATGACCCCTATTGATTTTGGGGTCAAAGGTTCAAGGTCACATTAACCTCTTTGGTAAAACAGTTTCTGATCAATAACTAAAGAACCCTTAGGCCTAGGAACTTCAAAACTTGGTATGGTGATTGGTTCATGACCAGAAGATGACCCTATTGATTATTGGGGTTAAGGGTCAAAGGGCAAGGTCACATTGACCTTGTAGGTAAAAATGCTTTCAAATCAATAACTTAAGAACCCTTTGGCCTAGGAACTTGAAACATGGTATGGTGATTGGTCATGAACAAGCAGATTACCTATTGATTTTGGGGTCAAGGGGTCAAAAGGTCAAGGTCACATTGACCTTGTATGTTAAAAACGGTTTCTGATCAATTAACTAAAAACGCTTAGGCTAGGAACTTTCAAACTTTTTGTATGATGATTGGTCGTGACAGACAGATGACCCCTATTGAGTTTTTTGGTCAAGGGGTCAAAGGTTAAGGTCATGACCAGTAGATACTTGATAACCCTTATTAATTGTTTGATCACTGGGTCAGAAGTCATGCATAATAACCTTTTCACATGACTAATTGGCTGCTGATAGGGGGCATACATGTTTTACAAACATATCTTGTTATAAATTATGATTCCTGCAGAGTAACTTTTTTAGTGTGTATAAGTTTACAATAGGCACATTTTCCATTATTATTTCAAATATTGGATAAAACAATAGAAATGTTTCTCAAACTTGCCAACAACTTCCGTGTATAATTCATCCATAGTTTGTTGTTATACAAATACTCATAATTATTACAGACCCTTTATTACAGATTGATTTACTTTAAGTATTTAAGTAGAATAATGCTATTGCCATAAAACAATTACAACGATTAATTTTATGTACCGTTACAATTTTAATGAATTATACAAATTATTAAGGTCCCTTGTAATTTAAACCATTAAAAGTATATTTTAAGAAACAATCTAAACTTCACATCTTCTTAAATATAACTTGGATAATATCCTACATATTTCTATAATTCACGTGACTTTGAGAAGAAGAGGACTCTGGACAATTATACAATGCTACATGCATAATGATGTTACTCCTCCACGAAGTCTTTCAATCTGTAAATTTTTACTTACAGTTAACAGTTCCAAATATGTCCATTATTAATCTCAAAAAAATAACAAAAATATAAACCGAGATAATTATATGTTTTTTAGTCCCAGTGTCAGAAAGAAATATTATAGCGCGTGAATTATGAACACATGTTCAGAGCAAAAAGGTGTTTATCACAAAATATCAATATTCCCTTACTGAGATGACATTGTCTGTTTACAATCATATGTTTATCTAGATCTCTTATTATTGACTTAACTTCATGTAACAGAATTTCAGTCAGCTCAGCTCAGTTATGTTTTGTTCAGATCAGTAAAGTTAGTTTCAGTAATGCAAAGTTAAATGTTAAGTCAAATTTAGATTAAGTCAAGTTTGGGCACGGTCATGCTCACTGTACCTCTGCTATGGTATGTCCAGAAGTTTCAGTTCCTTGCAAAAGTGAAGGCAACTATATAGTATTGGTAAACTGCTTGACAGCCTGCCCAGAAACAACGCGATCGCTGAACTGTGCTCTGGTAAATTCAATACGGCTTACTTCCCAGACACTTGGGGTGTGGAGCTCAAAACGTCTTTAAGATCCAAATAAAATGCATATTTGTCAATCTCAGCACATATACTGACCATATATATCAAAAAAACTTAATAAAAGCCGTTTTGAAAAAAAATTCATATTTCAACGTCTATGATATATGAATTTATCACAGCTGTCTGTATGTGCCATATAACGTTTCTGCAATTTGGTAGTAAATGCCTGACCGTATATGTCACACATTTTACACAGTAAACTAAAATAATCATCGTCTTTTTTACCAACCTTCGTTTACGTTAATTCATTATCATCATCATCATCATCAACAACAACAACAACAACAACAACAACATCATCATCATCATCATCATCATCATCAACAACAACAACATCATCATCATCATCATCATCATCATCATCATCATCATCATCATCATCATCATCATCAACAACAACATCATCATCATCATCATCATCATCATCATAATCATCATCATCATCATCATCAACAACAACAACAACATCATCATCATCATCATCTTCATCATAATCATCATCATCATCCACATCATCATCATCATCATCAACAACAACATCATCATCATCATTATCATCATCATTTACAACATCAACAACAACAACAACATCATCATCATCATCATCATCATCAACAACAACAACACCATCATTATCAACAACATCATCATCATCATCATCATCATCAATGATATATCATCATCCACGCCGCCTTGCTTATCATTTTACCAGTAAGATGACTTCTGTGTCCATACACAGTGACTGACTGGCTTTGTCGAAAATATGTGCTAAATATTTTCCACATTAATATTTATTGACTTGAAGATAAAATATCGAGGGGGATGGGTGTTTTAATTTTTTACTTGTCCATGCGCCCGTGTCCGTCTACGTGTAGTTAGGGTCATGAAACTTTACATGAACGTTGGTCAGCATTACATTATTGTGCACCTTGGTTGCGCTTGCCGATTTGAACAGTCATGCCAGAGATATTGCCCTTGACTTAGTCAAATCGGAATTGTCAACTTATGTCGCGTGTAGCTTCTACAGTATTTGAACTAGGGGCATTGTCATGAAACATGCATGAATGTATGTTCACCTGAGGTTTATGTCGATTACCTCAGTAATGCCTACACTTAGTACAAATTTACAATGTATAAATTTGTCGCATGTAGACAAAACGGTATTTGAGCTAAGGTATTGAAATTTTACGTGGGTATTTCATAGGATGTGAAGTTGTGTACATTGGGTTTCGCTTGTTAATTTTTCCGCATTTATTCCAGAATTATAGCCTTTACTTAGTCGAAATCAGCAATTTCCATGCATGTTGTTAAGAAACAATTATATATAGCTAGCGTCATTAACTTTCATATCAATGTTTGTAAGCATATATATTGTTGTGCTCGTGAGGTTTTCGTGTGGATTTGCACAGTAATGCCAGAGGTTTTGTCCTTACTGAGTTTTAATTTGAAATTTCCACTTGTGTGCTGACTAGCTAAAGGTGTTTAAAGCAGAGTCAAGAACCTTACAAGAATGTTGGTCAGCAATAATTATGTTGTTTGTGCATCGGGGATATCATTTATATATTTGTTAGTGCTGTCATAGTTATAGCCCTTGACTCATTGAATTTGTATAAATATGGTAATGGGGCATGTGTGTCCTATGTTTTTAATAAGATGTATTGCCATGTTGAATATACATGCTTTTACTTTTTTAAGTATTAAATATCACGATTTTATATTATTGTTTTACAAACTCTCGTTAATTTATGAATATCTATATTTTCGGACCTAGCCATTCACTGACCGCCTGCGTGCCAATATGCACAAAGTAGTGACAAATTCCAATGACGTCATTAAAATTTATTCAAAACGATTTTTTTCTTTTCTGTTTATAAAACATATTACATGTATACGGTTTTTGTTAGTTTATCTTACGCGCACAAACCCTGGTTCACTG
Organism: Ruditapes philippinarum; assembly: GCF_026571515.1. Lineage (NCBI taxonomy): Eukaryota > Metazoa > Mollusca > Bivalvia > Venerida > Veneridae > Ruditapes > Ruditapes philippinarum. Next base: position 21,250 of record NW_026864280.1, read on the forward strand.
ATGTGCTTTACATATTACGCCGTGACTTGGATATAAGCAAAATCAAAATAATTTCTAATCATGGAAGAAAAATGATTTTTAAACATTTCATTAATTATTTTCTTCACGTGTTTGTTGTGTGTGTTTGTTTCATTTTACGCCCTTTTTCAGTAGTATTTCAGTCATATAGGTGGGTAGTTTCCTAACCATTGTTCCTGGAGAGTTACACCAGTACTAGACTACCTTCCTCCGCGCTAAACTACCAAAGCATCACCGGGGATCGATATTGCAGTACGATACTCACGAAGTATGTGTTTCGCTTATTAGGTGTAATATTTGCTTATTATACATATAAAAATTCGGTGAAATATTGGTGAGTCAATATGGCATGTAGTTTTAGCTGTAAATGCTACTGCGGCTTGTGATGATGATAATGTACGTACTCGTACATTATCATTTAAAGCTGAGACTAAAACAGCCCTGACTTCATTATATAAAGGGCAATAAAACAGAACAACACCTTCGCAGTTAAAACATCATCTTCTATCTAAAGGTAAATTTTCATGTCTTCCAGTCTCTAATTTAAGAGGAGCAACATTGCATGTAAATTTAGTACATGCAGATCTATATTGAAAGGGTATATTTTTAAAAAGGTATTTTTCAGTTTCAAAATCTGACTTTAACAATCTATATGTTCTGAGTTTGTTACAACACTTTCCTCCAACGGACTGATCCCTAACTAACATATATTTCCATTTTTATTTTTCTAACTCAAACAATTTGGATCAATCAAGGAAATTGCAGGCTTTGCTTTCCCAATATGTTCATTCATAAAGTATACACAATGAATATCTTGCACCAATTTCAACATTCTACTGAAACTATTTCTAACATTAACATTCTTCCTTGACCACATTCGTGAAAATGATTTTGTTTTTCCTATAATTTTGCATATTACAAACTCTAAAATACAGGCTAAAGACTGAACCGTTTTTTGATATTATTCACTTCAAATGGGTTCACAATCGTTCTGAAGACTTAATGTCAAATATTGTTGGCGTCACTTGACCAATTATTTCTATAGGTTAAAGATGCGTTTATTGAGTCCATTGTCAATCATATAAAAAATCTTAGAATAGAGCTATAGACTATAGTTGGTGTGACCATAGAGCGCTAGTGCTGCACATATGAAAATTATCTGAATGCTTGGTGTCGCACATTGTCAATTGTTTAGTATTGTTTTGATCCCTAGACTAACGCCTCGTAGTCGAATGATACATCAATTGAACAATTTTTCGTAAGAACGGAAAAATGGAGTTTTTGTAGATTATTTTATTCAACTCGTTCAATAAATTTCGTATTGAACCTACACTCATTTAATGTTCTCTACTTATTATACCTTGTACCCTGCACATCTTCGGAATGAAACAAGCTTGTAGAGTCTTCCAACACAGCTTTCTACATATCGTCGGAACCGGGTTACCCACGGTATACATTCCGTATATTAGTTACATTTAATACGTGTGGACGGTAAATAGCCTATGTTACCGACAGACTCGGGTGTGAACATTTTTAAATCAAAGATACTAGTTAATACTTATATTAATGGTCATATTGACTTGTTGACCTTGGTTTATGTATCTTGTAGGTGTATCTTCCAGGGTCACATTAAAAATGTGCCTAAATCAGTGTCATCAATCCTGTATATAATTCTATATTTCAAGCAATTATAACACATTTTTACAAGATTAAAGTTAGAATAGCTGTTTTAAGAGCAATGAACTTTGGCAATTGATAATATAGTGTTTCAAAAGTTTATTCAAATTTATTTCAAAATACATTTACGCAATATATCCATGCGTACACAGTACGTACGTATAATCTATATAGACATATATCAAATGGCTAATACCAATCAATAAATTAAAATAATAATATTTAATTGTATAAGCAAATGGAAAAGATAACATCATTTTAATAAGGATATACAAAGGTTTTACAAGAAAACAAATAATTGAAGTATAATGCACATCTTTTGCAGCATTTTTGACAAATTATATTTAACTAAGGTGTAATTGTCCATTTCCGAAAATATATACATGTATTTTTGTAATTCATTACAAATGTATATCGGGAATGCATATGAAATTAATCAAAGGATCTCACTCAAAGAAAACAATATATTATATATAAAAAGCCAATCTTAAAAAGATGCGGTTAACAAAGGTAAAAATGTGAAAAATAACACTATATTGAAAACCTCTGTATTGAGGCATAGCCGATTGAACATTATCCTCCAATGTGCTGTAAAGGATATTTTCGGAAATGTTAGTACAAAATAACATTCAAGTGCTTATCTAAGTGACAGCCCGACCAGCAACATCCACGTGCAGTCTCGATCTTGTTTATCTATACGATTAATAAAAACGATCGTATTTGAGAAATCGGACTTTCAAAAGGTGTCCGTTGAGCAAAAGAACTAAGTGTTTATTAATAAATACATGTCTTGAGACCAAATCATGGCTTATCAACATTTTTAATTAAGTCGCTTAGAGCGGCTTTTGGCTCTCCAAAAGGTTAAATAGGTTAGTTATAGATAATTCATAAATCGTTTCATATAATTGTCATGTCAAAAGAACTTAAGTAGAAACTGAAATTTGCCGTCGATAAAACATATAAACAAGAAGGTCTTATTAACAATTACGCTCTCAATATGTAAATTAAGTGGCGATTCGTTTCCCAATCTTCTTTTAGAAACGAATGTCACTGACGCGCTATGAAATACCTATCGCGGCGTTGTTAACAACGATTTGATGTACTTTTCCAAGATAAAATTACTAAAACACTTAGTTTGAAACAACTCTTAATTGTGTGTGAAAGTTTCTTGATAATATGTGTTACTGCTTGTATAAAGTCAGATCAATGTGATCATTTGCCATGCATTAACCTTAAATACATAATATTTTCAACACAATATAAGGCAAGTGGGTCAAAGTCTTCATAAAATTTGTTTGCAACAATATTTCTATGACTAAGTAACCATGGAAGATCCTCTAAACCATAAATACAAATCCAGTGTACGTATTTTCCATGACAAGTTACTGTTTGATCCATTTGCCACTTGACAGCCCGTGAAATATAATTGTCTTTGGTGGACACTGAGTTGGGACGCCCTCCGGGAGTACCTGGCAACACTTGTAATGTTGCCCAGATTAATTCTTCTGGAGCGTAAGTGTCTCCTAACCAAATCAAAAAATCTTTCACAAAATTGTCATTTAAAATGAAATTTACAAATTCTCTACTGAACATTCCGTAAGCACTTCCTTTATGTATTATAATGTTTTGACGAAATCCTTGCTTCTTTTGACGCGTTATAATAGGATTTGCGTTTATGATTAATGTTCTTTGTTTAAATTTATGATATTCTGTAAATGGTACCGGATAACTTTCAATATCATTAGTTCCATTCATAGCTTTTAATATCTTCACAAGTTCTGCATTGGTCTTCAACATAAATTCTTGTCCAGTTAAATTGATATAATATTTCCATTTCGTTGTTGATCCACTTAAAGCTTTCATACATTTTAGCTCTGCCTCTACAACACGTATTGTTGAGTAAACCACACGTACTCGATCTTCGATAACAATAATGTTATCAAAACATGACTCAATTAGTTTGAATCTCTTGTAGATTTCAATATCTGCTTTTCCATCGATATGTATACAGTATATATTATGTTGATGATAAATGTATCTTAAAAGTCTGTGTGCTTGGTTACCGTGTGTATGAATTTTCATTGCAAAAGCTAGTGGATACAACTTCTCTTCAATTGAAGTGTTATGTTTTCCAAACATATACGATTCCCTTAAAGTGTGACAATGTTGAATAACCTTATCAATGCTACAGTTTTCTTCTCTTGACAATGAATTATCGTTCAGATGATTTCTACTGCTTGCTTCAGTCTCCATTATTTTTTGCTGACTCAGCTTTAACGTTTTACCCATTATTACATCTGATGGTAAAGAAATCTTTCTCTCGGACAACACTGTAAAACAAATGCCACTACCATATGCAATATAGCTAGACATATTGCACAAAGGTATATTGCGAATGTCTGTTTGCTTATATACTTTTGTAGTTTTCGCAGCAGTCATTTGATTGTGTGTAATACGGTGTTCCGGTGTTGTTTTAACGAAAAAATTCATACATATGTAGATGTAGCCAACGCATAAACAAATTACTTTTGGGTAAGTCCGGAAAATCTTTAGTCCTAGAAAAGTATAAAGTAAAAATTAAATGATATATTATTGAAGACATTTCTGTGACATATGGAGATGTTAACCATACACCGGCTGTGGTAATGTATGTAACAAAACCCCGCAAGACAATGTCATAAGTGATGTTTAAGTGGCAGCTAGTATGATCATTTTTTGATGTCGAGTTAAATTAAATATACATTTTATAATACTATTTAAATGGTGACTGACCAATAACTGATAATTAGAAATGTTTTGGTTAATTCTAAAACTGCCTAAAATATAATAGAGGCTGACACTTTCTTATTTTCCACTGTGCGTCAGGATATTTATACAAATTACAGAGTGCCACGTGAATATTCATAAAAAGTAGAATATTAAATAGGAAACAAATATGACAAAATATAAACTTTTGTTTACTCTTACCTGTTCTATCAACATAAACACTTGCATGGGCATAATGTCACATCTTAAAGTGGCTGTGCTTTCATGCGGGTTGGCTATTCGATAAGCTAACGGAACACCGGTAGTTCTACTAAGAGTATATGCCAGTTCATGCCCGAGATAATGCAGGGAGGGACACCTGATGTCTTCCTCCACCAGTTCTAAATGCTGGGAAATCGTCATATGACATTAACAGTATTGATGCGCCGTAAAATACAAGCAAAAGCAAACAAAAAACTTAATCCTAAAGATAACAGTAAGGATAGAGTATATCATAAGATTTGGTTGGAATATGGATCACAATATCTCAACATACATTATATTTTATAACCAATATCGTCTCCGTAAGTAAGGAAAATAACCAACCTTTTCGTATTTTTCTCATGTTTGTATTCCTTTTGTAAAGGCTGCTCAAGAAGCGTAAGAATTCCTTATATTATAAATAAAACAGCATCAATTTACCGGGTATTGTCCATGTACAATATTACCAACTGTAGCGCTAAATAATTCAGACTATTGTATTTCAATTACTGTTTTCTGACGTGACCAGGTAAAAACCACTACATAATTGATAATATCCTTTGACACTTACAGAGAGTTGTAATATTTATCTAATGTAATTCTAAACGAACGTTTATATAATTTGTAGGAAGATGTAAATCAAATGAACGTTTATTTACAACAAAATAATTGACAGTTACATAAAAAACTAAACAAGTGAAACAGATGTGAATGTTGAATCATTTCAACTGTTATATTTGATTTTGTTTTTGAGTGTGACATATACAGTAAAACCACACTAAACATAACCAGTGATGCTTAAGGTACCAGTTGATGATTCTTGTTCTTGTTATGTAGGTCTATATAGATACTCAGTAAAATTTGTCTATTAAAAATAACCAATAATTCTTAGCGCATTGTTCGGTAAGCTTAGATGCACAGTAAAACCGCTCTATTAAAGGTAACCCCCTAATTGGTCAATCTTGTTACCTAAGCTAAGATACACAGTACAGACGCTATATTACAGAGAACATCCTAATTGGTCAATCATGTTAACTAAGCTTAGAAACAAAGTAAAACGGATATATTAAAGGTAACATCCTAATTTGTTAATCATGTTAGCTAAGCTTAGAAACACAGTAAAATCGCTCTATTAAAGGTAACACCCTAATTGGTCAATCTTGTTACCTAAGCTTAGATATACAGAGAATTTTTTTGTTTTGTCCAGATGATAAAATAGAAGATGAAAAACACAAGTTTGGGCACGGTCATTCGCACTGTACCTCTGCTATGCTATGTCCAGAAGTTTCAGTTCTTTGCGAAAGTGATGGCAACTAGTATTGGTAAACTGCTTGACAGCCTGCCCACGAACAACGCAATGGCTGAACTGTGCTCATGGCTTACTGCACAGACACTTGGGGTGTGGAGCTCAAAACGTCTTTGAAATCCAAATAAAATGCATATTTGTCAATCCCAGCACATATAATGACCATATATATCAAAAAAACTTAATATAAGCCGTTTTGAAAAAAATTCATATTTCAACGTCTATATTATATGAATTAATCAGAATTGTATATAGGTGCCATATAACGTTTCTGCAATTTGGTAGTAAATGTCTGACCGTATATGTCACACATTTAACACAGTAAACTAAATTATCATTGTCGTTTTTACCTACCTTCGTTAACGTTAATTCATCATCATCATCATCATCATCATCATCATCATCATCAACAACAACAACAACATCATCATCATCATCATCATCATCATAATCATCATCATCAGCAGCAGAAGCAACAACATCATTATCAACAACAACATCCTTATCATCATAAAGGATATATCATCATCCACGCCGCCTTGCTTATCATTTTACCAGTAAGATGACTTCTGTGTCCATACACAGCGACTGGCTTTGTCGAAAATATGTGCTAAATATTTTCGTTATTAATATTTATTGACTTGAAGATAAAATATCGAGGGGGATGGGTATTTTAACTTTTTACTTGTCCATGCGCCTGTGCCTGTCTACTTGCGTCTGTCCGTCCCGGAATCTTTAGTGTTGCCCCGTAAATAATTTAGTTAGGGTCATGAAATTTTACATGAACGTTGGTCAGCATTATATTATTGTGCACCTTGGGTTTCGCTTATCGATTTGAACAGTCATGCCAGAGGTATTGCCCTTGACTTAGTCAAATCGGAAATTGTCAACTTATGTCGCGTGTAGCTTCAACAGTATTTGAACTAGGGGCATTGTCATGAAACATACATGAATGTATGTGCACCTGAGGTTTATGTCGATTACCTCAGTAATGCCTTCACTTAGTACAAATTTGCAATTTATAAATTTGTCGCATGTAGACAAAACAGTATTTGAGCTAAGGTATTGAAATTTTACGTGGGTATTGCACAGGATGTGAAGTTGTGTACATTGGGTTTCGCTTGTTAATTTTTCCGCATTTATTCCAGAATTATAGCCTTTACTTAGTCGAAATCAGCAAGTTTCAACTTGCCATGCATGTTGTTAAGAAACAATTATATATAGCTAGCGTCATTAACTTTCATATCAATGTTTGTAAGCATATATATTGTTGTGCTCGTGAGGTTTTCGTGTGGATTTGCACAGTAATGCCAGAGGTTTTGTCCTTTACTGAGTTTTAATTTGAAATTTCCACTTGTGTGGCTGACTAGCTAAAAGGTGTTTAAAGCAGAGTCAAGAAACCTTACAAGAATGTTGGTCAGCATATGTTGTTGTGCATCGGGGATATCATTTATATATTTTGTTAGTGCTGTCATAGTTATAGCCCTTGACTCATGGAATTTGTATAAATATGGTAATGGGGCATGTGTGTCCTATGTTTTTAATAAGATGTATTGCCATGTTGAATATACATGCTTTTACTTTTTTAAGTATTAAATATCACGATTTTATATTATTGTTTTACAAACTCTCGTTAATTTATGAATATCTATATTTTCGGACCTAGCCATTCCAATGTCGTCATTAAAATTTATTCAAAACAATTTTTCTCTTTTATGTTTATAAAACATATTATACGGTTTTTGTTAGTTTATCCTACGCGCAACAATCCTGATTTACCGATGTACTTTACATATTATGTCGTGACTTGGATATAAGCAAAATCAAAAACGAATTTAATCATGAAAAAAAAAAACGATTTTTGAACATTTTCATAAATTATTTTCTTCACGTGTATTTTTGCAGTTGTGAACATGAGAGGGGATAGTATGAATGGAGTTCTGTTCACTCCACTTTTATAACTTCTTATTCCTAATACAATCAATTCATCATGGTTATTTAAGAAATGATGATTGTACGCATTGATGTTGATTCGAACAAACTGTTTGACATATTTTAACATGCATTCTAACGTTTGCTTTTTGCATGGTTGCATCAAATGTGCCATTAAAACTCTAGCTATCTTTCCTTATGAATGGCTGACACAATGATAAGGGGTGGCGGTGACCTAATGGCTAAGATGTTTGCCTCTAAACCCTAGAATTATGGGTTCGAGCCCAACTCGGGTCATGACTATGTTTCCTCATTTGACACCAGTACTGATAAGTTCCAGGAATCGGACTCTAAAGTGATTAATATCAATTGAAAGAACGTGTTTTGCAATTTATTAAGGGCCATATTATACACATAAAAATTCGGGAATTATTTGTGAGTCAATATGGCATGTAGTTTTAGCTGTAAATGCTACTGTGGCTTGTGATGATGATAATGTATATCATTTAAAGCTGAGACTAAAACAGCCCTGACTTCATCATATAAAGGGCAATAAAAGAGAGCAACACCTTCGCAGTTAAAACAGCATCTTGTATTTAAAGGTAAATTTTCATATCTTCCAGTCTCTAATCTAAGAGGAGCTACACGATATCTAAATTTAGTATATACAGACCTACTTAGAGAGGTAGTTTCAGTTTCAAAATCTGACTTAAGCAATCTATATGCTCTGAGTTTGTTACCACAATTTCCTCCAACGAACTGATCCCTAACTAACATATACATGTATATCCATTTTTCATTTTCTAACTCAAACAGTTTGGGCTGAATCAAGGATATTGCAGGCTTTGCTTCCCCAATATGTTCATTCATTATTGGTCAGTCACTTTACCAATTATTTCTATATTCATAACAGATGCGTTTATGGAGTCCATATTGTAACTTAGAATAAAGTTGGTGTGACCATAGAGCGCTAGTGCTGCACATATAAGAATTATCTGAAAGCTTGATGTCGCACATTGTCAGTTGTTTAGTATTGTTTTGTTTCCTAGACTAATGTCTCGTAGTCGAATGACACAACAATTGAACAATTTTTCGTAAGAACGCAAAAATGGAGTTTTTGTAGGTTATTTTATTCAACTCGTTCAATAAATTTCGTATTGAACCTACACTCATTTAATGTTCTCTTCTTATTATACCTTGTACCCTGCACATCTTCGGAATGAAACAAGCTTGTAGAGTCTTCCAACACAGCTTTCTACATATCGTCGGAACCGGGTTACCCACGGTATACATTCCGTATATTAGTTACATTTAATACGTGTGTACGGTAAATAGCCTATGTTACCGACAGTCTCAGGTCTGAACATTTTTAAATCAAAGATACTAGTTAATACTTATATTAATGGTCATATTGACTTGTTGACCTTTGGTTTATGTATCTTGTAGGTGTATCTTCCAGGGTCACATTAAAAATGTGCCTAAATCAGTGTCATCAATCCTGTATATAATAAATTATTATATATTTCAAGCAATTATAACACATTTTTACAAGAGTAAAGTTAGAATAGCTTTTTTAAGAGCAATGAACTTTGGCGATTGATAATAAAGTGTTTCAAAAATTTATTCAAATTTATTTCAAAATACATTTGCGCAATATATCCATGCGTACACAGTACGTACGTATAATCTGTATAGACATATAATAGAGTCAAATGACTAATACCAATCAATAAATTAAATAATAATATTTCATTTTATATACAAATGGGACAGATACCATCCTATCAATAAGGATATACAAAGGTTTTACAAGAAAACAAATAAATAAAGTATAATGCACATCTTTTGCAGCATTTTTGACAAATTATGTTTAAAGCAGGATGCCTCCAGAATCATGTTAATTTTTCATAAAAAAATGAAATTGTTTTTAAAAGCAAATTAATGTGAGGTGAACAAATAAAGTAAATAACATATGGCAATCGGCACTTACAATCCACGACAATTACCAAAAAGAGGTAAACATATGACAACGTTAGTAACGTAGTAGAAATATGGTGATATAATACTGTAAAATCAGTGTTAAACCACACATAACATGTAAAATATAACTTTGATCTTGAATGTTTTTACCTTTCTTAAAAGTTCAGTGTATTTTTCTCAATATTGATTTTCTTGAAATATTTTGGCTCATCTGGAGGCGTGCAGCTTTTAACTAAGGTGTAATTGGACATTTCCGAAAATATATACATGTATTCTTTTTTTTTTTGTTAATTTATTACAAATGTATATAGGGAATACATGAAGTAATCTAAGTAATCTAAGGATCTCACACAAAGAAAACAAACCGTGCTATGGAAAAAAGATAAGGGAATATATTTCCTTTAAAAAGATGCGGTTAACAAAGGTAAAACACTATATTGAAAACTTCTGTATTGAGACATAGCCGATTGAACATTATCAATTTATCCCCCAATGTGTTGTAAAGGATATTTTCGGAAATGTTAGTACAAATAACATTTACGTGCTTATCTAAGTGACAGTCCGACCAGCAACATACACGTGCAATCTCGATCTTGTTTATTTATACGATTAATAAAAACGATCGTTTTTTAGAAATTGGACTTTCAAAATGTTTCGGCTGAGCAAAAGAACTAAGTGTATGTTAATTTATACATGACTTGAGACCAAGTCATGGCTTATCCACATTTTTAATTGAGTCGCTTAAAGCGGCTTTTGGCTCTCTAAAGGTTAAATATGTTAGTTATAGATAATTCATAAATCGTTTCATATCAAGGAACTTAGGTGGAAAATGAAATTTGCCGTCGATAAAATACATAAACAATAAGGTCTCATTAACCGTTAAGCTCTCAATATGTAAATTAATAAAGTGGCGATTCGTTTCCCGAGAAACGAATGTCACTGGCGCGCTATAAATATATATCGGGGCGTTGTTTTTAAGAAGACTTAACAACGATATGATGTACTTTTCCAAGATAAAATTACTAAAACACTTAGTTTGAAACAACACTTAAATGTGTGTGAAAGTTTCTTGATAATTACTGCTTGTATTAAGTCAAATCAAAGTGATCATTTACCATGCATTAACCTTAAATACATAATATTTTCAACACAATATAAGGCAAGTGGGTCAAAGTCTTCATAAAATTTGTTTGCAACAATATTTCTATGACTAAGCAACCATGGAAGATCCTCTAAACCATAAATACATATCCAGTGTACGTATTTTCCATGACAAGTTACTGTTTGATCCATTTGCCACTTGACAGCCCGTGAAATATAAATGTCTTTGGAGGATATTGAGTTGGAACGCCCTCCGGGAGTACCTGGCAACACTTGTAATGTTGCCCAGATTAATTCTTCTGGAGCGTAAGTGTCTCTTAACCAAATCAAAAAATCTTTCACAAAGTTGTCATTTAAAATGAAATTTACAAATTCTCTACTGAACATTCCGTAGGCACTTCCTTTATGTATTATAATGTTTTGACGAAATCCTTGCTTCTTTTGACGCGTTATAATAGGACTTTCGTTTATGATTAATGTCCTTTGTTTGAATTTGTGATATTCTGTAAATGGTACCGGATAACTTTCAATATCATTAGTTCCATTCATAGCTTTTAATATCTTCACAAGTTCTGCATTGGTCTTCAACATAAATTCTTGTCCAGTTAAATTGATATAATATTTCCATTTCGTTGTTGATGCACTTAAAGCTATCATACATTTTAGCTCTGCCTCTACAACGCGTATTGTTGAGTAAACCACACGTACTCGATCTTCGATAACAATAATGTTATCAAAACATGACTCAATTAGTTTGAATCTCTTGTAGATTTCAATATCTGCTTTTTCATCAATATGTATACAGTATATATTATGTTTATGATAAATGTATCTTAAAAGTCTGTGTGCTTGGTTACCGTGTGTATGAATTTTCATTGCAAACGCTAGCGGATACAACTTCTCTTCAGTCGTAGTGTTATGTTTTCCATACATATACGATTCCCTTAAAGTGTGACAATGTTGAATAACCTTATCAATGCTACAGTTTTCTTCTCTTGACAATGAATAATAATCGTTCAGATGATTTCTACTGCCTGCTTCAGTCTCCGTTATTTTTTGCTGACTCAGCTTTAACATTTTATCCATTATTACATCTGTTGGTAAAGAAATCTTTCTCTCGGACAACACTGTAAGACAAATGTCACTACCATAAGCAATATAGCTAGACATATTGCATTTAGGTATATTGCGAATGTCTGTTTGCTTATCTATTTTTGTAGTTTTCGCTCTTGTTTCGCCATCAACTCCTTTATCGGTGAAATAAGTAATACCAGTCATTTGATTGTGTGTAATACGGTGTTCCGGGGTTGTTTTAACGAAAAAATTCATACATATATAGATGTAGCCAATGCATAAACAAATTACTTTTGGGTAAGTCTGGAAAATCTTTAGTCCTAGAAAAGTATAAAGTAAAAATTAAATGATATATTATTGAAAACATTTCTGTAACCTATGGAGATGTTAACCATACACCGGCTGTGGTAATGTATGTAATAAAAACTTATAAGACAATGTCACAAGTGATGTTTAAGTGACAGCTAGTATGATAATTTTTTTCGATGTCGAGTTAAATTATATATACATTTTAAAATACTGACTATTTTTATGGTGACTGACCAATAACTGATAATTAGAAATGTTTTGGTGAAATTCTAAAACTGCCTAAAATATAATAGAGGCTGACCCTTTCTTTTTTTCAACTGTGCGTCATGTTATTTATACACATTACAGTGTGCCACGTGAATATTCATAAAAGTAGAATATTAAATAGGAAACAAATATAACAAAATGTAATTTTTGTTTACTTTTACTACTCTCAACTATACCCAGTGGCCAAATTCACAGGATTCACAGTGAGAAAAATGGAGCTGACCGTCAGGACCTCAGAATAGTCGCGGCTCTACTACTACTATCCGCTTAACATTTGTCTCCTAATAGAAACATTCTGAGGAATAACATGATACAAAACGTACATTTTAAACCTTATCGGGTTCATCGATAAGCTAACGACACCGATTCTACAAATGCCAGTATGCCTGAGATAAGCAGACGGACACTGATTCTTTATTCCCCAGTTCTAAATGCTGGAAATGCATATATTAAGTATTAGAGGCGTAAAATACAAGCAAAAAAACAAAACTACCTAAAGTAACATAGGATAGATATATAAATTTGTGAATATTCCAATATCTCAACATCATTATATTTTACCATATGTCCCGTAAGTAAGAAAATAACCAACCTTTTCGTATTTTTCTCATGTTTGTATTCCTTTTGTAAAGGCTGCTCAAGAAGCGTAAGAATTCCTTATATTATAAATAAAACAGCATCAATTTACCGGGTATTGTATATGTATACTGTATAATATCACCAACTGTAGCGCTAAATAATTCAGACTATTGTATTTCAATTACTGTTTCCTGACGTGACCAGGTAAAAACCACTACATAATTGATAACATCCTTTGACACATATAGAGAGTTGTAATATTTGTCTAATGTAATTCTAAACGAACGTTTATATAATTTGTAGGAAGATGTAAATCAAATGAACATTTATTTACAACAAAATAATTGACAGTTACATAAAAAACTAAACAAGTGAAACAGATGTGAATGTTGAATTATTTCAACTGTTATATTTGAGTTTGTTTTTGAGTGTGACATATACAGTAAAACCCCTCTAAACATAACCAGTGATGCTTAAGGTACCAGTTGATGATTCTTGTTCTTGTTATGTAGGTCTATATAGATACTCAGTAAAATTTGTCTATTAAAAATAACCAATAATTCTTAGCGCATTGTTCGGTAAGCTTAGATGCACAGTAAAACCGCTCTATTAAAGGTAACGCCCTAATTGGTCAATCTTGTTACCTAAGCTAAGATACACAGTACAGACGCTATATTAAAGAGTACATCCTAATTGGTCAATCATGTTAACTAAGCTTAGAAACAAAGTAAAACTGATATATTAAAGGTAACATCCTAATTTGTTAATCATGTTAGCTAAGCTTAGAAACACAGTAAAATCGCTCTATTAAAGGTAACACCCTAATTGGTCAATCTTGTTACCTAAGCTTAGATATACAGAGATTTTTTTTGTTTTGTCCAGATAATAAAATAGAAGATGAAAAACACATTTTAGTCCAATGTCCCTTTTACAACAACATCAGAGTAGACATTTTTAGTGAACAATTTATGAATGAAGATTTTATGAACATGAACGATGATATGAAAATGAAATATCTTGTTGTAAGTTTTCCACGAAAGTAGCTAAATACCTTGTTAATGCTTATCTTAAAAGAAAGAAATCCTTGTTTAATCGTTGAAATATTTATCGAAATATTTATCCTGTAATATTGATGATGTGTACAGTATAATAATTTCATGTGAACTATTTAGAATGTAAATATGTTTCAGGTGACTTATTGGTCCATTGGGCGGGTGTTATGTTAAATTATTTAATTTCGTTATTTGTAAACTGTCATACACATGTCACTATATAAAATATTTACTTACTTACTTTCTTATACAAAAAAACCGATTTCCGCTTTAAAGATAACATCCTAATTGGTGTATCTTGTTAGCTAGGCAAACCACGTTATTAGATATTATTACCAATCGATGGCTCAGTGCAAAATTTCAGCTATGTCCATATTTCACCAAATGTTTTTGTTTTTTTTTTTTTGTTTTTTTTTTTTTGTTTGCTTGCTGTTTTGGGGTTTTTCTTGTTGTTGTTTCATTTTTTTAATAAATTCTGAAAGTTAATCAGTCACCCTTTCTTCCTAAAAACATCATGACCATACTCCTAGTATCAGTGAGTAAATAAGTAAATACAATTAAAAGTAAACATGCTATGCAAAACTGTTTAAAATTAGTTATTTCAAAACTAGGTTTAGGCCAGTTAGTACGAGTGTCTTGTTGTTGTTGTTTTTGTGTTTTTTTTTTGTTGTTGTTTTTTTTTCATTATTTTTTCAACCAACCAAATTAGACAGTGAAAATCTAGTCGAACTTGACTAGGCCAAATATATTGCGCTAAGTAATACAATGAAGATCTTCATTATTCTTAGTTTAATAGTATAAAATAAAAGAATTTGCATTTAAATCCCTGCTTTGAACTCGACTCTAATATTATATTTATTCTGTGTGACGACCATACAAAGATATGACAGCATTTTAAACTTTTGCAAGAAGTCTTAAATTGTTGCGTTATGACTTGACTTCACATCCATTTAATTATTGTTATTCATGTTAAAAAGAGTTGGCAAATTTGTGAATAAAGGTCAAATATATATAAATATTGCTATGTAAGTTGCCATATTCATTTAGCATTATTATGAATCAAGTTTTTTTCCTGCGACAGGGCCTTATTATGGAAAAATAAAACAAACCTACGAAATCCTTAAATATTTGCTATTTAGAGCCGGATTTTTAATTGAGTCGCTTATTTAAAAGCGGCTTTTGGCTCTCCTAAAGGTTAAATATGTTAGTTAGATTAATGATAATTATGTGTCGGTGAGCAAAGAACTAGTATATTACTTATACATTCTGAGACCCATGTCATGGCTATCCACATTTAAGTCGCTTATAAATAAATCGTTTCATATAATTGTCATATCAAAGTGACTAAGGTGGAAACTGAAATTTGCCGTAGATAACATACATAAACAAGAAGGTCTCATTAACCGTTACGCTCTCAATATGTAAATTAATAAAGTGGCGATTCGTTTCCCGAGAAACGAATGTCACTGGCGCGCTATAAAATATATATCGGGGCGTTGTTTTTAAGAAGACTTGACAACGATATGATGTACTTTTCCAAGATAAAGTTACTGAAACACTTAGTTTGAAACAACACTTAATTGTGTGTGAAAGTTTCTTGATAATTACTGTTGTATTAAGTCAGATCAAAGTGATCATTTACCATACATTAACCTTAAATACATAATATTTTCAACACAATATAAGGCAAGTGGGTCAAAGTCTTCATTAAATTTGTTTGCAACAATATTTCTACGACTAAGCAGCCATGGAAGATCCTCTAGACCATAAATACAAATCCAGTGTACGTATTTTCCATGACAAGTTACTGTTTGATCCATTTGCCACTTGACAGCCCGTGAAATATAAATGTCTTTAGTGGACATTGAGTTGGAACGCCCTCCTGGAGTACCTGGCAACACTTGTAATGTTGCCCAGATTTATTCTTCTGGAGCGTAAGTGTCTCTTAACCAAATCAAAAAATCTTTCACAAAGTTGTCATTTAAAATGAAATTTACAAATTCTCTACTGAACATTCCGTAGGCACTTCCTTTATGTATTATAATGTTTTGACGAAATCCTTGCTTCTTTTGACGCGTTATTATAGGATTTTCGTTTATGATTAATGTTTTTTGTTTGAATTTGTGATATTCTGTAAATGGTACCGGATAACTTTCAATATCATTAGTTCCATTCATAGCTTTTAATATCTTCACAAGTTCTGCATTGGTCTTCAACATAAATTCTTGTCCAGTTAAATTGATATAATATTTCCATTTCGTTGTTGATCCACTTAAAGCTTTCATACATTTTAGCTCTGCCTCTACAACACGTATTGTTGAGTAAACCACACGTACTCGATCTTCGATAACAATAATGTTGTCAAAACATGACTCAATTAGTTTGAATCTCTTGTAGATTTCAATATTTGCCTTTCCATCGATATGTATACAGTATATATTATGTTGATGATAAATGTATCTTAAAAGTCTGTGTGCTTGGTTACCGTGTGTATGAATTTTCATTGTAAAAGCTAGCGGATACAACTTCTCTTCAGTCGAAGTGTTATGTTTTCCAAACATATACGATTCCCTTAAAGTGTGACAATGTTGAATAACCTTATCAATGCTACAGTTTTCTTCTCTTGACAATAAATAATCGTTCAGATGTTTTTTACTGCCTGCTTTAGTCTTCATTATTTTTTGCTGACTCAGCTTTAACGTTTTACCCATTATTACATCTGATGGTAAAGAAATCTTTCTCTTGGACAACACTGTAAGACAAAGGCCACTACCATAAGCAATATAGCTAGATATATTGCATTAAGAAATATTGCGAATGTCTGTTTGCTTATCTACTTTTGTAGTTTTCGCTCTAGTTTCGCCATCAACTCCTTTATCCGTGAAATAAGTAATAACAGTCATTTGATTGTGTGTAATACGGTGTTCCGGAGTTGTTTTAACGAAAAAATTCATACATATATAGATGTAGCCAACGCATAAACAAATTACTATTGGGTAAGTCCGGAAAATCTTTAGTCCTAGAAAAGTATAAAGTAAAAATTAATTATAAATGATATATTATTGAATACATTTCTGTGACATATGGAGATGTTAACCATACACCGGCTGTGATAATGTATGTAATATAAACATGTACGACAATGTCACAAGTGGTGTTTAAGTAACAGCTAGTATGATCATTTTTTTCGATTTCGAGTTAGAGTATAATATTATATACATTTCAAAATACTGACTATTTAAATGGTGACTGACCAATAACTTATAATTAGAAATGCTTTGGTAAAATTTTAAAACTGCCTAAAAGATAAAAAAAGAAGCTGATCCTCTCTTTTTATCAACTGCGTGTCAGGATATTTATACAAACTACAGTGTTCCACGTGAATATTCATTGAAAGTAGAATAGAAAGTATGACAAAATGTAAACTTTTTTTTTTACTTTTAACTTACTCTCAACATATACTTGTTGCCCAACGTAAAGGCCAAATTTCACAGGATGTCACAGGGTGAGGAAAATGTGCAGCCTGACCGGGATTAGAGCCCGGGACCCTTGGAATACCGTTCCGCGGCTCTACTGACTGAGCTATCCGGGCGCTTACACATTTTGTCTCCTAATTAGTAAACAGTTCTGAACCGTGACATACACATGGATGGACATAATGTCACATTTTAAAGTGGCTGTGTTTTCATGCTAGTTGGCTATCCGATAATCTTACGGAACACCGGTGGTTCTACTAAGATCCCAGTTCATGCCTGAGATAATGCAGGGTGGGACCCCCCCCCCCAGTTTTAATTGGTGTAGAATCGTCATATGACATTAACAGTATTGATGCGCCGTGAAATACAAGCAAAAACAAACAAAAAACTTAATCCTTTAGATAACAGTAAGGATAGAGTATATCATAAGATTTGGTTGGAATATGGATCACAATATCTCAACATACATTATATTTTATAACCAATATCGTCTCCGTAAGTAAGGAAAATAACCGTATTCTTCTCATTTTTGTATTCCTTTCAAGTAAAGGCTGCTCAAGAAGCGTAAGAATTCCTTATATTATAAATAAAACAACATCAATTTACCGGGTATTGTCCATGTATACTGTACAATATTACCAATTGTAGCGCTAAATAATTCAGACTATTGTATTTCAATTACTGTTTTCTGACGTGACCAGGTAAAAACCACTACATAATTGATAACATCCTTTGACACATATAGAGAGTTGTAATATTTATCTAATGTAATTCTAAACGATCGTTTATATAATTTGTAGGAAGATGTAAATCAAATGAACGTTTATTTACAACAAAATGATTGACAGTTACATAAAAAACTAAACAAGTGAAACAGATGTGAATGTTGAATCATTTCAACTGTTATATTTGAGTTTGTTTTTGAGTGTGACACAAACAGTAAACCCCTTCTTAACATAACCAGTGATGCTTTAAGGTACCAGTTGATGATTCTTGTTCTTGTTATGTAGGTCTATATAGATACTCAGTAAAATTCGTCTATTAAAAATAACCAATAATTCTTAACGCATTGTTCGGTAAGCTTAGATACACAATAAAACCGCTCTATTTAAGGTAACGTCCTAATTGGCCAATCTTGTTGTACACAGTACAAGCGCTATATTATAGAGAACATCCTAATTGGTCAATCATGTTAACTAAGCTTAGAAACAAAGTAAAACTGATATATTAAAGGTAACATCCTAATTTGTTAATCTTGTTAGCTAAGCTTAGAAACACTGTAAAATCGCTCTATTAAAGGTAACACACTAATTGGTCAATCTTGTTACCTAAGCTTAGATATACAGAGATTTTTTTTGTTTTGTCCAGATAATAAAATAGAAGATGAAAAACACATTTTAGTCCAATGTCCCTTTTACAACAACATCAGAGTAGACATTTTTAGTGAACAATTTATGAATGAAGATTTTATGAACATGAACGATGATATGAAAATGAAATATCTTGTTGTAAGTTTTCCACGAAAAGTAGCTAAATACCTTGTTAATGCTTATCTTAAAAGAAAGAAATCCTTGTTTAATCGTTGAAATATTTATCGAAATATTTATCCTGTAATATTGATGATGTGTACAGTATAATAATTTCATGTGAACTATTTAGAATGTAAATATGTTTCAGGTGACTTATTGGTCCATTGGGCCGGGTGTTATGTTAAATTATTTAATTTCGTTATTTGTAAACTGTCATACACATGTCACTATAATAAAATATTTACTTACTTACTTTCTTATACAAAAAAACCGATTTCCGCTTTAAAGATAACATCCTAATTGGTGTATCTTGTTAGCTAGGCAAACCACGTTATTAGATATTATTACCAATCGATGGCTCAGTGCAAATTTCAGCTATGTCCATATTTCACCAAAATGTTTTTTGTTTTTTTTTTTTGTTTTTTTTTTTTTTTTTGCTTGCTGTTTTGGGGTTTTTCTTGTTGTTGTTTTCATTTTTTAATAAATTCTGAAAGTTAATCAGTCACCCCTTTCTTCCTAAAAACATCATGACCATACTCCTAGTATCAGTGAGTAAATAAGTAAATACAATTAAAAGTAAACATGCTATGCAAAACTGTTTAAATTAGTTATTTCAAAACTAGGTTTAGGCCAGTTAGTACGAGTGTCTTGTTGTTGTTGTTTTTTGTGTTTTTTTTTGTTGTTGTTTTTTTTTTCATTATTTTTTCAACCAACCAAATTAGACAGTGAAAATCTAGTCGAACTTGACTAGGCCAAATATATTGCGCTAAGTAATACAATGAAGATCTTCATTATTCTTAGTTTAATAGTATAAAATAAAAGAATTTGCATTTAAAATCCCTGCTTTGAACTCGACTCTAATATTATATTATTCTGTGTGACGACCATACAAAGATATGACAGCATTTTAAACTTTTGCAAGAAGTCTTAAATTGTTGCGTTATGACTTGACTTCACATCCATTTAATTATTGTTATTCATGTTAAAAAGAGTTGGCAAATTTGTGAATAAAGGTCAAATATATAAAATATTGCTATGTAAGTTGCCATATTCATTTAGCATTATTATGAATCAAGTTTTTTTCCTGCGACAGGGCCTTATTATGGAAAAATAAAACAAACCTACGAAATCTTAAATATTTGTCTTATTTAGAGCCGGATTTAAAAAGGCGAAAAAATAGAATTTTTGTAGGTTATTTTATTCAACTCGTTCAATAAATTTCGTATTGAGCCTACACTCATCTTATGTTCTCTATTTATTATACTTTGTACCCTGCCCATCTTCGGAATGAAACAAGCTTGTAGAGTCTTCCAACACAGCTTTCTACATATCGTCGGAACCGGGTTACCCACGGTATATATTCCGTATATTAGTTACATTTAATAAGTGTGTACGGTAAAAAGCCTGTGTTACCGGCAGACTCAGGTCTGAGCATTTTTAAATCAAAGATACTAGTTAATACTTATATTAATGGTCATATTGACTTGTTGGCCTTTGGTTTATGTATCTTGTAGGTGTATCTTCCCGGGTCACATTAAAAATGTGCCCCTAAATCAGTGTCATCAATCCTGTATATAATAAATTATTATATATTTCAGGCAATTATAACACATTTTTACAAGAGTAAAGTTAGAATAGCTTTTTAAGAGCAATGAACTTTGGCGATTGATAATAAAGTGTTTCAAAAGTGTATTCAAAATTATTTCAAAATACATTTGCGCAATATATCCATGCGTACACAGTACGTACGTATAATCTATATAGACATATATCAAATGGCTAATACCAATCAATATATTAAAATTAAAATATTTCATTTTATAAGCAAATGGGACAGATAAAATCCTATCAATAAGGATATACAAGGGTTTTACAAGAAAACAAATGAATAAAGTATACTGCGCATCTTTTGCAACATTTTTGACAAATTATGTTTAAAGCAGGGCGCCTCCAGATTCTTGTTAATTTTCTTAAAAAAATATTAGAAAATTTATTTAAAAGTAAATTAATGTGAGGTGAACAAAAAAAGTAAATAGCATATTGCAATCTGCACTTACAATCCACGAAAATTACCAAAAGTGGTAAACATATGCAAAAACAGCCCTTACTGCGTTAGTAACGCAGTAGAAATATGGTGATATAATACTGCAAAATCAGTGTTAAACCACACATAACATGTAAAAAGTTAAGTGTATTTTTTCTCAATATTGATTTTCTTGAAATATTTTGGCTCATCTGGAGGCGTGCAGCTTTAAATACGTATGTTTTTTTGTAATTCATTACAAATGTATATAGGGAATACATGAATTAATCAAAGGATCTAACTCAAAGAAAACAAACCCTGTTATGGAAAAAAAGATAAGGGAATATAATATATTATATATATATATATATATATATATATATATATATATATATATATATATATATATATATATATATATATATATATATATATATATATATATATATATATATATATATATATATATCAAAAAAGCGGTACACAACAACCTCCCTTAAAAAGGTGCGGTTAACAAAGGTAAAAATGTGAAAAACAACACTATATTGAAAACCTCTGTATTGTGGCATAGCCGTTTGAACATTATCCAATTTATCCCCCAATGTGTTGTTAAGGATATTTTCGGAAATGTTAGTACAAATAACATTTACGTGCTTATCTAAGTGACAGCCCGACCAGCAACATACACGTGCAACCTCGATCTTGTTTATTTATTCGATCAATAAAAACGATCGTATTTGAAAAATCGGACTTTCAAAATGTGTCGGTTGAGCAAAAGAACTAAGTGTATATTACTTTATACATGTCTTGAGACCATGTCATGGCTTATCCACATTTTTAATTGAGTCGCTTATTTAAAAAGCGGCTTTTGGCTCTCCTAAAGGTTAAATATGTTAGTTGTAGATAATGATAATTCATAAATCGTTTCATATAATTGTCATATCAAGAGAACTAAGGTGGAAACTGAAATTTGCCGTAGATAACATACATAAACAAGAAGGTCTCATTAACCGTTACGCTCTCAATATGTAAATTAATAAAGTGGCGATTCGTTTCCCGAGAAACGAATGTCACTGGCGCGCTATAAAATATATATCGGGGCGTTGTTTTTAAGAAGACTTGACAACGATATGATGTACTTTTCCAAGATAAAGTTACTGAAACACTTAGTTTGAAACAACACTTAATTGTGTGTGAAAGTTTCTTGATAATTACTGTTGTATTAAGTCAGATCAAAGTGATCATTTACCATACATTAACCTTAAATACATAATATTTTCAACACAATATAAGGCAAGTGGGTCAAAGTCTTCATTAAATTTGTTTGCAACAATATTTCTACGACTAAGCAGCCATGGAAGATCCTCTAGACCATAAATACAAATCCAGTGTACGTATTTTCCATGACAAGTTACTGTTTGATCCATTTGCCACTTGACAGCCCGTGAAATATAAATGTCTTTAGTGGACATTGAGTTGGAACGCCCTCCTGGAGTACCTGGCAACACTTGTAATGTTGCCCAGATTTATTCTTCTGGAGCGTAAGTGTCTCTTAACCAAATCAAAAAAATCTTTCACAAAGTTGTCATTTAAAATGAAATTTACAAATTCTCTACTGAACATTCCGTAGGCACTTCCTTTATGTATTATAATGTTTTGACGAAATCCTTGCTTCTTTTGACGCGTTATTATAGGATTTTCGTTTATGATTAATGTTTTTTGTTTGAATTTGTGATATTCTGTAAATGGTACCGGATAACTTTCAATATCATTAGTTCCATTCATAGCTTTTAATATCTTCACAAGTTCTGCATTGGTCTTCAACATAAATTCTTGTCCAGTTAAATTGATATAATATTTCCATTTCGTTGTTGATCCACTTAAAGCTTTCATACATTTTAGCTCTGCCTCTACAACACGTATTGTTGAGTAAACCACACGTACTCGATCTTCGATAACAATAATGTTGTCAAAACATGACTCAATTAGTTTGAATCTCTTGTAGATTTCAATATCTGCCTTTCCATCGATATGTATACAGTATATATTATGTTGATGATAAATGTATCTTAAAAGTCTGTGTGCTTGGTTACCGTGTGTATGAATTTTCATTGTAAAAGCTAGCGGATACAACTTCTCTTCAGTCGAAGTGTTATGTTTTCCAAACATATACGATTCCCTTAAAGTGTGACAATGTTGAATAACCTTATCAATGCTACAGTTTTCTTCTCTTGACAATAAATAATCGTTCAGATGATTTTTACTGCCTGCTTTAGTCTTCATTATTTTTTGCTGACTCAGCTTTAACGTTTTACCCATTATTACATCTGATGGTAAAGAAATCTTTCTCTTGGACAACACTGTAAGACAAAGGCCACTACCATAAGCAATATAGCTAGATATATTGCATTTAGGTATATTGCGAATGTCTGTTTGCTTATCTACTTTTGTAGTTTTCGCTCTAGTTTCGCCATCAACTCCTTTATCCGTGAAATAAGTAATAACAGTCATTTGATTGTGTGTAATACGGTGTTCCGGAGTTGTTTTAACGAAAAAATTCATACATATATAGATGTAGCCAACGCATAAACAAATTACTATTGGGTAAGTCCGGAAAATCTTTAGTCCTAGAAAAGTATAAAGTAAAAATTAATTATAAATGATATATTATTGAATACATTTCTGTGACATATTGAGATGTTAACCATACACCGGCTGTGATAATGTATGTAATATAAACATGTACGACAATGTCACAAGTGGTGTTTAAGTAACAGCTAGTATGATCATTTTTTTCGATTTCGAGTTAGAGTATAATATTATATACATTTCAAAATACTGACTATTTAAATGGTGACTGACCAATAACTTATAATTAGAAATGCTTTGGTAAAATTTTTAAAACTGCCTAAAAGATAAAAAAAAGAAGCTGATCCTCTCTTTTTATCAACTGCGTGTCAGGATATTTATACAAACTACAGTGTTCCACGTGAATATTCATTGAAAGTAGAATAGAAAGTATGACAAAATGTAAACTTTTTTTTTTACTTTTAACTTACTCTCAACATATACTTGTTGCCCAACGTAAAGGCCAAATTTCACAGGATGTCACAGGGTGAGGAAAATGTGCAGCCTGACCGGGATTAGAGCCCGGGACCCTTGGAATACCGTTCCGCGGCTCTACTGACTGAGCTATCCGGGCGCTTACACATTTTGTCTCCTAATTAGTAAACAGTTCTGAACCGTGACATACACATGGATGGACATAATGTCACATTTTAAAGTGGCTGTGTTTTCATGCTAGTTGGCTATCCGATAATCTTACGGAAACACCGGTGGTTCTACTAAGATCCCAGTTCATGCCTGAGATAATGCAGGGTGGGACCCCCCCCCCCCAGTTTTAATTGGTGTAGAATCGTCATATGACATTAACAGTATTGATGCGCCGTGAAATACAAGCAAAAACAAACAAAAAACTTAATCCTTTAGATAACAGTAAGGATAGAGTATATCATAAGATTTGGTTGGAATATGGATCACAATATCTCAACATACATTATATTTTATAACCAATATCGTCTCCGTAAGTAAGGAAAATAACCGTATTCTTCTCATTTTTGTATTCCTTTCAAGTAAAGGCTGCTCAAGAAGCGTAAGAATTCCTTATATTATAAATAAAACAACATCAATTTACCGGGTATTGTCCATGTATACTGTACAATATTACCAATTGTAGCGCTAAATAATTCAGACTATTGTATTTCAATTACTGTTTTCTGACGTGACCAGGTAAAAACCACTACATAATTGATAACATCCTTTGACACATATAGAGAGTTGTAATATTTATCTAATGTAATTCTAAACGATCGTTTATATAATTTGTAGGAAGATGTAAATCAAATGAACGTTTATTTACAACAAAATGATTGACAGTTACATAAAAAAACTAAACAAGTGAAACAGATGTGAATGTTGAATCATTTCAACTGTTATATTTGAGTTTGTTTTTGAGTGTGACACAAACAGTAAACCCCTTCTTAACATAACCAGTGATGCTTTAAGGTACCAGTTGATGATTCTTGTTCTTGTTATGTAGGTCTATATAGATACTCAGTAAAATTCGTCTATTAAAAATAACCAATAATTCTTAGCGCATTGTTCGGTAAGCTTAGATACACAATAAAACCGCTCTATTTAAGGTAACGTCCTAATTGGCCAATCTTGTTGTACACAGTACAAGCGCTATATTATAGAGAACATCCTAATTGGTCAATCATGTTAACTAAGCTTAGAAACAAAGTAAAACTGATATATTAAAGGTAACATCCTAATTTGTTAATCTTGTTAGCTAAGCTTAGAAACACTGTAAAATCGCTCTATTAAAGGTAACACCCTAATTGGTCAATCTTGTTACCTAAGCTTAGATATACAAAAAACCGCTTTCCGCCTTAAAGATAACATCCTAATTGGTGTATCTTGTTAGCTAGACAAAACCACGTTATTAGATATTATTTTATGCTTTTCAGTGAATTACTGATTTATCCGTGAAAATTATATTTGATAATTTCACAGTGAAAATTATCAAAATATAATTTCACACTTTTCAATGACGAAACTACTTTTTTAAGATTTTCCTCATGTGGCACCTCAATTTTATTTTTGCTGACTATTCCGACAATGTCAGGCTGTTTAAAGAAAAGTTAACCTGAAATTGATGAATAACTTATATGACACAAGTAATAAAAAGAAGAAAACTTACAGTTAGTTACTTCTATTCATTCAAGTTACCAATCACCAAATATCGTCTCTTTAATTTTTTGTTTCATTTTTACAGTCTGAAAAATACATTCCTTCCACATGCAAAACTGTTCTTGATGACATTTGGGAATATTTAAGTATCCTACGAGCAATAACTGCCGTATGCTTTATGAAAACTTGAAAAGCATCGGCAGCTTTCAGTCGAAGATTATGTAAACAACCCAGAGTTCGTAAGGCTTCCGAGTTCTCCAATTTCCTATCCACTTATTTGAATGTTTACACATCTGTCAACACAATCATGTTACAATCCTCAAATAAGTCTTCTTCCTTTTAAAAAGGTGTATGACTAACAAATCCAAATGATATCCCTCTGAATCAAACACAATTATTTTCATTCAGTGAAATACACAACTTTAAAAATGGCGGCCGCTTACATTTAACATAGCCAGGTCTAATATAAATTCGCAGTCAGTAACAATGGTTGGACTTTTTCTCCTACTGGAATTATTTGTTTTTATTATTTAAACAAGCGATCAGACATAGCTTTTCAATAAAATGAATACTATCGCCACCATTTAAAGTTGATTGTGGAACTTATTTTTTCAGCCCATGACTTCTTGTATTTAATGAGAAATTCGATTTTTTTGAGGCTCTAAATGGGGAAAACAGATTTTAATATTAACGTAAATATTAAGAAAATTTCGTTTTCACTTGTTGTTAAGCATAAAATAAAAAGAAAATGTGTTTGTTTGTTGTGTAAGATGTAATTTTATTTCATCTTGTGAACTTTAAAAACAGTATTCTCACTCGAGGCGTAGCCACGAGTGAGAATACTGTTTTTAAAGCCCACTCAATGAAATAAAATTTCACCTTACACACAAACAAACAAATATCCTCTTTTTATTACCAATCGATGGCTCAGTACAAATCTCAGCTATGTCCATATTTCACCAAATTTTTTTTTGTTTGCTTGCTGTTTTGGGGGTTTTCCTGTTGTTGTTTTCATTTCTTAATAAATTCTGAAAGTTAATCAGTCACCCCTTTCACCATAAAAACATTATGAACATACTCCCAGTATCAGTGAGTAAATATACATTTAAAGCAAACATGCTATGCAAAACTGTTTAAATTAGTTATTTCAAAACTAGGTTTAGGCCAGTTAGTACGAGTGTCTTGTTGTTGTTGTTTTTGTGGTTTTTTTTTGTTGTTGTTTTTTTTTTCATTTATTTTTTCAACCAACCAAATTAGACAGTGAAAATCTAGTCGAACTTGACTAGGCCAAATATATTGCGCTAAGTAATACAATGAAGATCTTCATTATTCTTAGTTTAATAGTATAAAATAAAAGAATTTGCATTTAAAATCCCTGCTTTGAACTCGACTCTAATATTATATTATTCTGTGTGACCATACAAAGATGTGACAGCATTTTAAACTTTTGCAAGAAGTCTTAAATTGTTGCGTTATGACTTGACTTCACATCCATTTAATTATTGTTACTCATGTTAAAAAGAGTTGGCAAATTTGTGAATAAAGGTCAAATATATAAAATATTGCTATGTAAGTTGCCATATTCATTTAGCATTATTATGAATCAAGTTTTTTTTCCTGCGACAGGGCCTTATTATGGAAAAATAAAACAAACCTACGAAATCTTAAATTTTTGTCTTATTTAGAGCCGGATTTAAAAAGGCGAAAAAAATAGAATTTTTGTAGGTTATTTTATTCAACTCGTTCAATAAATTTCGTATTGAGCCTACACTCATCTAATGTTCTCTATTTTTTATACTTTGTACCCTGCCCATCTTCGGAATGAAACAAGCTTGTAGAGTCTTCCAACACAGCTTTCAACCGGGTTCCCCACGGTATACATTCCGTATATTAGTTACATTTAATACGTGTGTACGGTAAATAGCCTGTGTTACCGGCAGACTCAAGTCTTAGCATTTTAACATCAAAGATACTAGTTAATACATATATTAATGGTCATATTGATTTGTTGACCTTTGGTTTATGTATCTTGTAGGTGTATCTTCCAGGGTCACATTAAAAAAGTGCCTAAATCAGTGTCATAAATCCTTTATATAATTCTATATTTCAAACAATTATAACACAATTTTTACATGAGTGAAGTTAAAAAAGCTGTTTTAAGAGCAATGAACTTTGGCAATTGATAATATAGTGTTTCAAAAGTTCATTCAAATTTATTTCAAAATACATTTGCGCAATATATCCATGCGTACACAGTACGTACGTATAATCTATATAGACATATATCAAATGGCTAATACCAATCAATAAATTAAAATAATAATATTTAATTGTATAAGCAAATGGAAAAGATAACATCATAACAATAAGGATATACAAAGGTTTTACAAGAAAACAAATAATTGAAGTATAATGCGCATCTTTTGCAGCATTTTTGACAAATTATATTTAACTAAGGTGTAATTGTCCATTTCCGAAAATATATACATGTATTTTTGTAATTCATTACAAATGTATATCGGGAATGCATATGAATAAATCAAAGGATCTCACTCAAAGAAAACAATATATTATATATAAAAAGCCAATCTTAAAAAGATGCGGTTAACAAAGGTAAAAATGTGAAAAATAACACTATATTGAAAACCTCTGTATTGAGGCATAGCCGATTGAACATTATCCTCCAATGTGCTGTAAAGGATATTTTCGGAAATGTTAGTACAAATAACATTCAAGTGCTTATCTAAGTGACAGCCCGACCAGCAACATCCACGTGCAGTCTCGATCTTGTTTATCTATACGATTAATAAAAACGATCGTATTTGAGAAATCGGACTTTCAAAAGGTGTCCGTTGAGCAAAAGAACTAAGTGTTTATTAATAAATACATGTCTTGAGACCAAATCATGGCTTATCAACATTTTTAATTAAGTCGCTTAGAGCGGCTTTTGGCTCTCCAAAAGGTTAAATAGGTTAGTTATAGATAATTCATAAATCGTTTCATATAATTGTCATGTCAAAAGAACTTAAGTAGAAACTGAAATTTGCCGTCGATAAAACATATAAACAAGAAGGTCTTATTAACAATTACGCTCTCAATATGTAAATTAATGAAGTGGCGATTTGTTTCCCAATCTTCTTTTAGAAACGAATGTCACTAACGCGCTATGAAATACCTATCGCGGCGTTGTTAACAACGATTTGATGTACTTTTCCAAGATAAAATTACTAAAACACTTAGTTTGAAACAACTCTTAATTGTGTGTGAAAGTTTCTTGATAATATGTGTTACTGCGTGTATAAAGTCAGATCAATGTGATCATTTGCCATGCATTAACCTTAAATACATAATATTTTCAACACAATATAAGGCAAGTGGGTCAAAGTCTTCATAAAATTTGTTTGCAACAATATTTCTATGACTAAGTAACCATGGAAGATCTTCTAAACCATAAATACAAATCCAGTGTACGTATTTTCCATGACAAGTTACTGTTTGATCCATTTGCCACTTGACAGCCCGTGAAATATAAATGTCTTTGGTTGACACTGAGTTGGAACGCCCTCCGGGAGTACCTGGCAACACTTGTAATGTTGCCCAGATTAATTCTTCTGGAGCGTAAGTGTCTCCTAACCAAATCAAAAAATCTTTCACAAAGTTATCATTTAAAATGAAATTTACAAATTCTCTACTAAACATTCCGTAAGCACTTCCTTTATGTATTTTAATGTTTTGACGAAATCCTTGCTTCTTTTGACGCGTTATAATAGGATTTTCGTTTATGATAAATGTCCTTTGTTTGAATTTGTGATATTCTGTAAATGGTACCGGATAACTTTCAATATCATTAGTTCCATTCATAGCTTTTAATATCTTCAGAAGTTCTGCATTGGTCTTCAACATAAATTCTTGTCCAGTTAAATTGATATAATATTTCCATTTCGTTGTTGATCCACTTAAAGCTTTCATACATTTTAGCTCTGCCTCTACAACACGTATTGTTGAGTATACCACACGTACTCGATCTTCGATAACAATAATGTTATCAAAACATGACTCAATTAGTTTGAATCTCTTGTAGATTTCAATATCTGCTTTTCCATCGATATGTATACAGTATATATTATGTTGATGATAAATGTATCTTAAAAGTCTGTGTGCTTGGTTACCGTATGTATGAATTTTCATTGCAAACGCTAGTGGATACAACTTCTCTTCAGTCGAAGTGTTATGTTTTCCATATATATACGATTCCCTTAAAGTGTGACAATGTTGAACAACCTTATCAATGCTACAGTTTTCTTCTCTTGACAATAAATAATCGTTCCGATGATTTCTACTGCCTGCTTTAGTCTTCATTATTTTTTGCTGACTCAGCTTTAACGTTTTACCCATTATTACATCTGATGGTAAAGAAATCTTTCTCTTGGACAACACTGTAAGACAAAGGCCACTACCATAAGCAATATAGCTAGACATATTGCATTTAGGTATATTGCGAATGTCTGTTTGCTTATCTTCTTTTGTAGTTTTCGCTCTAGTTTCGCCATCAACTCCTTTATCCGTGAAATAAGTAATAACAGTCATTTGATTGTGTGTAATACGGTGTTCCGGAGTTGTTTTAACGAAAAAATTCATACATATATAGATGTAGCCAACGCATAAACAAATTACTATTGGGTAAGTCCGGAAAATCTTTAGTCCTAGAAAAGTATAAAGTAAAAATTAATTATAAATGATATATTATTGAATACATTTCTGTGACATATGGAGATGTTAACCATACACCGGCTGTGATAATGTACAATGGTAGGATACTACGTCATCGCGCACCTGCAAAATGCTCCCACTTGGACCATTTTTTCGTCGACTCAAAGGTAAAATAAAATTTTATTATAAGAAAACGTAAGAGTATTAAAAAATCATGTAGCGCACCAAAGAATGGCTATAGTACTTGAGATAATTGTAAAAAAAGTTTATAGATTTATTGCCTGATTTAGGCCTGAACACGGGATAAGTGTTTTTCTCTGAATGCTCCCACTCGGACTTCTCCCGAAACATATATGAAATAAGGTTGAAAACCTTCTTTAAAATTATTTTTAACGTATCGGAACATAAACCGAGTCATGTATACCCATTATTCTTTATTAGTTTCAAATATTTCTATTTAAAAGTCAGTCTTTTAAAGTTTTTTTTTTATGAAAATGGAAAATGCTCCCACTCGGACTCGATTTCAGAGATGCTCCCACTCGGACCCAAATTTATACATTTTGAAAGCACATTGCTGTATTAGCTTTTATGGATTATTCTCACAATTTTAACACCATTTTGTCAATAACTACTGTGTTTGGCAACATTAACTTTTCATTCTTGTTACAGAGATCACTTCTTTGATTCTGTATAATGACGTCGTTGGGCAGGAACAAGGTGCCATGACAAAGTTTCAACTGACAGGATCACTATACAAAAAGGTGCACTTGGCTTTTGTTGCAAGCGAAGAGATAATTCAAAATTATTGCCAACAACAAGCTAGGACTATAAGACTTTAAATGGGCAGTTTGGATCTCAAGAATAAAGTTTTGTTTAGATGTTGAAAAATTGTGGTGTTTAACAAAGTAGCCATTATACATTGTTTAGTACCATACCGGATTAAGATTCTGGTGGACTCGTGCACATATTGGAGGCAGCATTTATTCAATAATTGCTGACTTTAATATCTTGTTAATAATTTAAAACCCAATCGTTTGCGTGTTTGTTAAACTTGTGATTTAGGTTTTAAAACAGCATAATGGTACGTTTATGAACGTAAAGAAGTCAATATCTATCGGTTGATTTGAATAGTTTATTAAAGAACAACATGTAAATCATTTTTGTCATGAACTGGTTAAAAAGTCAATGTACTGCCATACTACGGCGTCACAATTATTAACAAGTATTAATTATTAAGTATGAAAGTTATCATGTGTACGTATTTTTACCTAAATAAAAAATAAAAAAATAAGAAAACATAGATCATAGTTTTTTCTTTATCACAGTCTTTACCATATTTTGGTAATTAAAGATCGTGTAAGTTATATTTCAGGCTGTTACCAATTGAAATTGTCTATAAATTAAATGTATTAATATTTATGGTACTAAAACAATTTTCAAACATAAAGGAATATGTAAAATACGTACTGTAAATGCTTGTCCACATTATATGTAATCATTAAAATATACATGTATGCATTATGCATTCATTTCTTTTTGAAATATTCAACTTACACTAAATAGAAAATATATTTCTAATTACCTCCCTTTATGAAATGTAAATTCGGTATTATCTTTACAAATAATGCTTTTCGGAACATACAATATTGATAAATCTTCATTTGAGCATTATATTTATGAATAAAATCAAAGAAAAATGATTTCAGGATATTTGAATGACGTTAAAATAACAACAATAATACAAGAAGGAATCACAGACAGCAAAATCCCCCGCCATAAGGAGGAAGTACATTTCAAAGGGGAAGAAACCCTTACATACGTGAAAAAATTCCAAGTAATGATACTCGTGAAAATTAATGAAAAATTATATAGCCTAGACATAATAAATCATGACAAAAATAACACTCCCATGAAAAAAACAAAGAAAAACAACAAAGAAGCATTAAGTGAACACTTCTGGTCCTTATGCTCTGCTATTCACTTCTATTAAACATGTTCAATATAAAGTTTTAAGTTTATATCTCAAATACCTTTAGAGGTATGGTCCTTGCAAACTAATGATAGTGAATACAAAGAGCAATAACTCCAAAACTGGAGAGTTGTCATTCTTGTTTGCGGTATTTTACTTTATTGAAATCTATCCTCCAGTGAAATTTCAGATGAATTCATCCTTTATGACACATTGTCCAATAATTAACGCAAAAAACTGAACAAAAGACAGTTACTTCAAAGAACTATTATTCTTGTGTTTTCTAGAGTATTCCTCCTCAATGAGATATATCCACAGTTGGTATCTAAAATATTTGCTCCAGCTTTGCCGTGCCAAGATGTCCTGCCATGTGCTTCCTTGAGTCGCAATATGGTTTATACCTTTTCCCATACTGGTCACAAATTCAAATACTTTCTGCAAAACAAAACGTTATTACATTTTTAAAATGTATAAACAATTTGTTTCTTATTTAAGCGACTCTTTTAAACGAGGAATTGTTTCAACACAACTTTTTTCCCTTATACTCATCCTCTAAGAAGACATATTTACGAGACTGTTTAGTAATTTAAATATTAGTATCGTATTTTAAAAATGCTGTTTCATTGAATTCTTACTGATCAAATGAATATATGAACGTGAATATAAAGATATTTTGAAAAAAACAGTAATATCTTAAGACAGCAATGTGCTTTCAAAATGTGTATATATTAAGGTCCGAGTGGGAGCATCTCTGAAGTTGAGTCCGAGTGGGAGCATTTTCCATTTTTATAAAAAGAATTAAGAAAAACTGACTTTTGAATAGAAATATTTGAAACTAATATAGAATAATGGGTATACATGACTCGGTTTATGTCCCGGTACGTTAAAAATAATTTTAAAGAAGGTTTTCAACCTTATTTCATATATGTTTCGGGAGAAGTCCGAGTGGGAGCATTCAGAGAAAAACACTTATCCCGTTTTCAGGCCTAAACCAGGCAATAAATCTATAAACTTTTTTTACAATTATCTCAAATACTATAGCCATTCTTTGGTGCGCTACATGATTTTTTAATACTCTTACGTTTTCTTATAATAAAATTGTATTTTACCTTTGAGTCGACGAAAAAAATGGTCCAAGTGGGAGCATTCAGCAGGTGCGCGATGACGTAGTATCCTACCATTGATGTATGTAATATAAACATGTACGACAATGTCACAAGTGGTGTTTAAGTGACAGCTAGTATGATCATTTTTTTCGATTTCGAGTTAGAGTATAATATTATATACATTTCAAAATACTGACTATTTAAATGGTGACTGACCAATAACTTATAATTAGAAATGCTTTGGTAAAATTTTTAAACTGCCTAAAAGATAAAAAAAAGAAGCTGATCCTCTCTTTTTATCAACTGCGTGTCAGGATATTTATACAAACTACAGTGTGCCACGTGAATATTCATTGAAAGTAGAATAGAAAGTATGACAAAATGTAAACTTTTTTTTTACTTTTACCTTACTCTCAACATATACATGTTACCCAACGTGGGGCCAAATTTCACAGGATGTCACAGGGTGAGAAAAATGTGCAGCCTGACCGGGATTCGAGCCCGGGACCCTCGGAATACCGTTCCGCGGCTCTACTGACTGAGCTATCCGGGCGCTTACACATTTTGTCTCCTAATTAGTAAACAGTTCTGAACCGTGACATACACATGGATGGACATAATGTCACATTTTAAAGTGGCTGTGCTTTCATGCGGGTTGGCTATCCGATAAGCTAACGGAACACCGGAAGTTCTACTAAGATGCCAGTTCATGCCTGAGATAATG
Organism: Ruditapes philippinarum; assembly: GCF_026571515.1. Lineage (NCBI taxonomy): Eukaryota > Metazoa > Mollusca > Bivalvia > Venerida > Veneridae > Ruditapes > Ruditapes philippinarum. Next base: position 55,840 of record NW_026864280.1, read on the forward strand.
CAGGGAGGGACACCTGATGTCTTACTCCCCCAGTTCTAAATGCTGGGAGATCGTCATATGACATTAACAGTATTGATGCGCCGTAAAATACAAGCAAAAGCAAACAAAAAACTTAATCCTAAAGATAACAGTAAGGATAGAGTATATCATAAGATTTGGTTGGAATATGGATCACAATACATGTATCTCAACATACATCATATTTTATAACCATTATCTTCTCCGTAAAATAAGGAAAATAACCAACCTTTTCGTATTTTTCTCATTTTGTATTCCTCTCAAGTAAATGCTTCTCAAGAAGCGTAAGAATTCCTTATATTATAAATAAAACAGCATCAATTTACCGGGTATTGTCCATGTATACGGTACAATATTACCAGCTGTAGCGCTAAATAATTCAGACTATTGTATTTCAATTACTGTTTTCTGACGTGACCAGGTAAAAACCACTACATTATTGATAACATCCTTTGACACATATAGAGAGTTGTAATATTTATCTAATGTAATTCTAAACGAACGTTTATATCATTTGTAGGAAGATGTAATTCAAATGAACGTTTATTTTCAACAAAATAATTGACAGTTACATAAAAAACTAAACAAGTGACACCAATGTAATTTTAGTTGTTCTATGTTGAATCATTTCAACTGTTATTTATAAAGCAGCGTTTGAATGTGACAGATACAATAAAACCCCTCTAAACATGACCAGTGATGCTTAAGGTACTAATTGATGATTCTTGTTAAGCCCGTCTCACACAAAACACGGTTGGACACACGGTTTTCATACGGTATACTCGGCTATACATAGATTGACTGGTACGAGTATTTAGCTCCAACCGTGCCTGGGGATTAGTTGGCACGAGTTAGACTCGAATGTAGCACGAGCATGTACGAATAAAAGACGGATATACTCGGTCAAGCAAGGTTTGAACACGTTTTGCATACGAATACATACGATTGTTGCACGGTTCCAAGTACGGTCTAGTACGGCCTGGTACGATTAAACACGACTTTTACTCGACTTTCACAGGGTTTTTGTTCGAGTTATGCTCGAATTATCACATATTCGTGTATGTTTTGATATAAATTGGCCCATTCTGATGGCTTGACTTCATAAATGGTCGAATTTTCAACGAAGAACACCTATATATGTAAATATTGGTTATATAAAACAATGCCAGATGAAACAAATGACAGGATAAGGGATAAGAAATCATGATAAGACTGGTAGACATTGGTGGGTCCCCCTACTCATCAGGCTAGGCAGGATCAGAATGTTGTAGTGGTTGGTGGGCCTGGATGGCCCTTCTTGCATTCCTTCTGTGCGTGGGAACCTTCACCTTTGGATACATTCTATGATGAAGTAAGTACTCTGGGTAGATCTAGCAATTGAGGGTGGCAGCAGGTAGTTGTGGTTTTCGTTAAACAGTTCATGCTGATGTAGAGGCCGTGATAAACCGTACGAGGTCGAATGAGACCGTGTATACCCGTACTATACCGTGTCTGCAATGTATGATTCTTACTTAAACCGTATTGGTCGTATGACGATCGTATGAAACCGTGTGTGAACTCGATTGACTCGTACCGTGATCGTGTGACATTCGGATGTTAATCGGGTGTTTGGTGTAGGACTTGGGGACGGACGGTCTCGAACGATTCCATACGATTTATATACGATCTTGGCACGGTTGGGCTCACTCGTGGAGTGGACTTCAAATACGGTTGTATATACGGTCTCATGCGGTCTCACACGATCTCTTACGGTCTTGTACGGTCGTTTATACGATCAAACACGGACATTTCATCCGTACCAGTTTTTTTTTAAGTTTTAAAAATCATACACGGCTTGCACGAATACACACGAATGGCTCGAGTGTAACTCGGTTAAATTCGCGGTTAGTTTGGTTATATGTACGGTTTGCACGGGTGGCCAACCGTATAAGCCGTGTGTTCTGTGTGCGATGGGCTAAATTATGTAAGCCTAGTAAAATTCGTCTATTAAAAATAACCAATAATTCTTAGCGCAATGTAATACACAATACAATCGCTATATTAAAGGTAACATCCCAATTGGTCAATCTTGTTAGTTAAGCTAAGATACACAGTAAAACCGTCTATTAAAGGTAGCACCCTAATCGGTCAATCTTGTTACCTAAAGCCCGTCTCACACAAAACACGGGTGGGCACACGGTTCCCATACGGTATACTCGGTTATACACGGATTGACTGGTACGAGTATTTAGCTCCAACCGTGCCTGGGGATTAGTTGGTAGGAGTTAGACTCGAATGAAGCACGAGCACGTACGAATAAAGGACGGATATACTCGGTCAAGTAAGGTTTGAACACGATTTGCATCAGAATACATACGATTGTTGCACGGTTCCAAGTCCGGTCTAGTACGGCCTGGTACGATTTAACACGACTTTTACTCGATTTACTCGACTTTCACAGGGTTAACATAGGGTCCCGCCGACTTTTGTTCGAGTTATGCTCGAATTATCACATATTCGTGTATGTTTTATTATAAATTGACCCATTCTGATGGCTTTTTTCAAACTTTCAACGAAGAACACCTATATATTTGAATATTGGTTATATAAAACAATGCCAGATGCAACAGATGACAGGATAAGGGAATTAGAAATCATGATAAGACTGATAGACATTGGTGAGTCCCCCTGCTCATCAGGCTAGGCAGGATCAGAATGTTGTAGTGGTTGGCGGGCCTGGATGGCCCTTCTTGCATTCCTTGTTTGCATGGGAACCTTCTTCTTTGGATACATTCTAGTATGATGCAGCAAGTACTTTGGGTAGATCTAGCAATTGAGGGTGGCAGCAGGTAGTTGTGGTTTTCGTTGTCAAGTTAATATTGAGGTAGAGGCTGTGTAAGACCGTAAGAGGCCGTGTGAGACCGTGTATACCCGTACTATACCGTGTCAGCCATGTATGATTCGTACTTAAACCGTATTGGTCGTATGGCGATCGTATGAAACCGTGTGTGCACTCGAGTGAATCGTACCGTGATCGTGTGACATTCGGCTGTTAATCGGGTGTTGGATGTAGGACTTGGGGACGGTCTCGTACGATTCCATACGATTTATATACGATCTTGGCACGGTTAGGCTCACTCGTGGAGTGTACTTCAAATACGGTTGTATATACGGTCTCATACGGTCTCACACGGTCTCTTACGGTCTTGTACGGTCGTTTATACGATCTTACACGGACATTACATCCGTACCAGTTTTTTAAAAGTTTTAAAAATCATACACGGCTTGCACGAATACACACGAATGGCTCGAGTGTAACTCGGTTAAATTCGCGGTTAGTTCGGTTGTATGTACGGTTTGCACGGGTGGCCAACCGTATAAGCCGTGTGTTCTGTGTGCGATGGGCTAAATTATGTAAGCCTAGTAAAATTCGTCTATTAAAAATAAACCAATAATTCTTAGCGCAATGTAATACACAATACAATCGCTATATTAAAGGTAACATCCCAATTGGTCAATCTTGTTAGTTAAGCTAAGATACACAGTAAAACCGTCTATTAAAGGTAGCACCCTAATCGGTCAATCTTGTTACCTAAGCTTAGATACACAATAAAACTGCTTTAAAGATAACATCCTAATTGGTGTGTCTTGTTAGCTAGGCAAACCACTTTATTAGATATTATTACCAATCAATGGCTCAAATCTCATCTACGTCCATATTTCACCAAAATATTTTGTTTTTTGTTGTTGTTTTTTGTTTGTTTGCTTGCTGTTTTGGGGGTTTTCTTGTTGTTGTTTTCATTTTTTTTATATAAATTCTGGAAGCTTATCAGTCACCCCTTTCTCCCTAAACCATTATGAACAATCTCCAAGTATCAGTGAGTAAATAAGTAAATATAAATTTAAAGCAATCATGCTATGAAAAACTGTTCAAATTAGCTATTGCAAAACTAAGTTAAGTCCAGTTAGTACGAGTCTCTTGTTTTTTTTTCCCCCGATTTTTGTTTCAACCAACAAAAATCGACAGTGAAAATTTAGTCCAACTTGACTAGGCCTAATATTGCGCTAAGTAATACTATGAAGATCTTCATTATTTTAAGTTTTACATCATAAAATAAAAGAATTTGCATTTAAAATCCCTGCTTTGAACTCGACCCTAAAGCATTTGAATATTTTATTATTCTGTGTGACCATACATGACAGCATTTTAAGCTTTTGCATGAAGTCTTCAATTGTTGCGTTATGACTTGACGTGACATCCATTTAATTGTTGTTATTGTTTTTAACAAGAGGTTGCAAATTTGTGAATAAAGGTCAAATATAAATAAATAAAATATTGCTATATAAGTTGGCATATTCATTTAGCATTATGAATCAAGTTTTTCCTGCGACAGGGCCAAATTATGGAAAAATAAAACAAACTTAAGAAATCTTAAATGTGTGTCTAATTTAGAGCAAGATTTTAAAAAAGGCATGCATAAATCATTTATAGATTTTACTGTAAAACGTTCATATAAGACTTAATTTCAATTGGCTTTCGGGTTGAATGATTTTTGTCTGACTTTGGCCCTTGAATAAAAAAAATGTTTTTTGCACTGTTAATTTTTTTTTTTAGGCTCCTGCTACACAGTATCTGCAACATGCAGGGGACACATGTGGTCACTGACCAATCTTGTTTATTTAACAATTGTACATGCTGTTAGTTATTCTTCAAGTATTAAAGATATGTCTATTTTGATATTACATTGGATACACATTTTTAAAACTGAAAAATCAGGAATAAATAAAAGATAAGTATTTTTTCAGAGGAAATACAATTCAATCGTGTAATCAGCGCAAGCACTTGAGCTTCCAATTAACGCTATGAAGTTTCATTGAAATTTCATTAGATGTGTAAGAGGAGTAGTCCGGACATATTTTAAAAGTAAAACTCATTAAAGGACCATAACTCTGACAAAAATCATTGAACCGAAAATGCCGAAGATATGTACAACTAGACTTGATACTGATCATTCCTGTAAAGTTTGAATGAAATTGCACCAGTAGTTTTTTTAGGAGTAGTTTTGAGACGGACGGACAGACAGACAGATGGAGAAGTGACCCATATATGTAAGAAAGATCTTGAACCGCAATGGATTTCCTTTAAGAAATTTTAGCACATATTCCCCTTTACCACAGTAGTTATCTACACAATAGAACATACTGTTGGAATGGGTGGAACTGCCTGATGGTTGAGATGCTACATATACATGAATATAAGTAGACTACGCATTATATAAATATGCTCATAACTTGGGATTAATGTTTGTATAATTGAACACAAGAAATTAATATGCATTATTTTTTTCAGTTATATGTGTTCATGTCATATATGTATTATATGTTGTATTATAAAAAATTATATGTAATACGGTGATGTGCTTGTTATGCTTAAACCTAGTATGTTCTTTTCTTAAATTGTGCACATATATCTCTCCCTACATATACGTGCATTAGGAACGGTCCTTGCCACTTTGAATTTGAAGATATAGAATCACATTACATCTGTATTGTTGAAACAACTGATGTGCATGCCCATCATTTGTAACAAGTCTTATACGGCAATCACATTTATAAGGGCCAGCCTATACGTGATACAAAAGGGAAACCTTATATGAGTATGGTCTTACTGGGTCAATATTGGACCTTTGTGGGTTGGCTCCTGTATTTTTACAGGTTCAATGTGGGCATTCCATTATTGTTCACCCTTATATGTCCTGTATCTGGGGAATTGCATATGGGAACAAGCTGATATATAAAAGAGGAGTGATATAAACACTAAAATGCTAATATAATTCAGAATTACTTCAAATTTTTAGATGAGTACAGTGGCAGAAACTATTATGGCATATTAAAAGATAGCTTATATCATATATTATAGGCATGATCTGTGGCCTCGAAACAAATATTAGTCAATATCTTTTTCCTTGTGGGACCAAGATAGGCCTTGTTGGTACTCCCCATGCGGGGCCAATACATGTGTTAGCCTCATAGGTCCCATATAGTTGTCCCTTTGGGACCCATATGACTTATTTGATAAATGATAAAGTCTATATTATCACAAAAAAGAACAATATATATATACTTCATCATCCTATATACAGGGGATCGATCTAGCCGTCGAGTACTCCATTCAAGCATTATTTCAGGCACAAAGTTGCCACCTGAAAAGACCTGCATACCTTTTATAAGCCAGCTTCCTCAAAACAAAATATCCACAAAAGACTGTAAATCCACAACAGTGAAGGACAAGAGTTTAAAAGCTGCCAGTTTTTGCAATTACGCCCCAGCAAAAAAATCTGATGTTTTTAGCTGGACTATCCGAAGAGTAATGACAGCTATCCGAGCCCCCGAGCGTCAGCGTAACCGCTTATGTTACGTAAGTTTGCGTACCACCGCAAAAATTCATAAAGTTTAACATATACAGATAGCTTTAAAGTTTTGCACACTAGTTCACCATCATGTCCCCCAACTTGTATACAGGAGGAGGTAACTATATCAATCATTTTGACAGACTTATGCCCCTTTTTAACTTAGAATTTATGTTAAAGTTTGCGTACCACCTCAAATATTTTCAAATTCCATTGACATCTGGCTTTGAAACGTTGCACACTTGATCACCATTATGGTCCAAACCTGTACAAAGGGGAGAAGGTAACTGTATCAAGAATCTTGACAAAAGTATGCATCTTTTTCAACTTGAATATACGTTAAAGTTTTTGTACTACCTCATCAACATCATAATTTTTTAGTTTAATAATATTTTATTGTATAAATATACACACAATAAACAATTTCATAATCAAGTGTACATACAAAAGGGTTGGGCAAAACGTTCAAACAACATTATCGTGGGCCTTTCCCTGAGGTTAGTCAGAAATGAGTTTATACTATTTGAATAAAGTTGTGTGATATCAAATAATTATCAATTTCAGTTTTAAGTAATTTTATGGAACTAATTTTCAGGAACTAATTTTAACAAATGTTTTATATGTAAATATAAATAAATCAAATGAACAATTAATAGAGAAAAAAAATAGAAATATAGATAAGTTTTATAATAAAATTATAAAAAGGTATTACCATCCTAATGCATTACCTCCGCTTTGAAGAGTATTCAAATAGGCTAGAACTACTGTTAACTACATTGAAAATGAGGGCCGTGGGTTCAATCCCCAGAAGGGTGAACTTTTTTTTCTTTCTTTTTTTTCTTTTAACATTATTTATGTATCTCTCATGTCCCATTTGAAAATAAAAAAGTGTTTAAGTTTGATTTTTTAATTTATTTTAATTTGCATTTAAAAAAATAGTGTTCTGAATTTTCAATGTGTGCTTCACACATACAAGATGGACTGGAAACAATGTGATTATCATATAAATCCGAATTAAGGTTACTGCAGTTGTTTCTTAAACGAGTATGATGTACAGTAGAGAAGTGTTCACCTTTAATGAAAAATGAAGGGACCGATGGGGATTTAAATATTTTTTAAATATTTGCTTTAAAGGAATGGAGGGATTCTGATTCACGTATTATTATTTGGAAGTTTATTCCATAGTTGTAGTGCTGATGGTAAAACGGATTTCGAATAAATTTCTGTTCTTCTGACAATTGATGCGTAGTCTTGATTGTTTCTTAAAGAATATGGGTTTTCATGTGCATATTTTACAGATGGGGGAACTAATTGCATTAAATAAAGTGGTAATAAATTGTTTTTGCCTTGGTATATTAAAACTAATTTTTGAATAATGTCTCCTATCTGAAAGTGAAACCCAACCTATTTCTGTTAATAATTTTTGTAAAGTAACGGATCTTGTCAATCCTGTAACAATACGGGCAGCTTCATATTGAATTTTTTCTAATGTTTCTTTCTCGTATTGCGCACAGTTATCCCAGACTAAAGACGCGTACTCTAAATGTGGACGTAAATATGATACATATACATGTATATTATTAAGTGATTTATCTTTTAATTTTGAATTTGAGCATTTTCATGGAACCGAGTATTTTAGAGGCTTTAGATACTATGTTAGATATGAAATGAGACGTTTTAACACTTGACCTTGAAGATAGGAACCCAATTATTGTGCTCTGCGCGTCATCTTATAATGGGGATTACGCGTGCCAAGCTATATAAAAAAATTTCAGCGGTTTAAAAGTTATGAAGCGGACATAAAATGTTCACTTTTTAACACTTGACCCTTAATTGTGACCTTGACCTTGAGGTAGCAACACAATTATTGCGCCATGCACATTGTCTCATAATGGTGGTCACTTAGGCCAAGTTATTTCAAAAACTTTAAGCCGTTTAAAAGTTATGGAGCGGACATGAAATGTACACTTTATAACATTTGACCTTTAAGTGTGACCTTGACTTGGGGTAGCAACCCAATTATTGCGCTCTGCACATAATGAAGGTCACTTGTGAAAAGTTATTTCAAAAGATTTTTAAATAAAAATCAGTAAAAAACAAGCAAAATTTAGACGTTCAGATGTAAGGTGAAGGTCAGTCATTTATGAACGAAGGTCAAGGTTAGTCTGGTCTACTTGAAGGGCTTGTCCCATAATTTGTTGAGGCCAAGTATAAAGACTATACACCAAAAACTTTAACAGTTATGATCAAGGTACAAGTTTGCGGATGTCATAGGCAATGCCAACATGAATGTAACAATACCTCTATATTTTTTTAAGTCGAGCTAAAAAAAGGGCACATTATGCAATAAAGGAAATCAAACCAAAAGTTTACCAAAGTGTGATGGCGCGACTTGATGCCTGGGTAAGTACAATAATAAGTTCTCCATATTCTTTGAATATTCAATGAGCTAAAAATCAGCTACTTATTTAAAGTATCAGGCTCTAATAGGGTGGCAGTCCTTTAAAACTTCATTACAAAATTGTTTTGAAAAAGGACAGCCTACTCCATCTATAATTTCTTTTTCTTCTTCTATTTTTAACTCAGTGTCTTGACAGGTATCATCATACAGATCCTATTTCTATTTCAATGAAGAACAATTGATGCAAATATTCTATAAATCAAGACAAATAAAACAAATGAGTCAGTTCTATATTTTATTATATTTATTTTACACATAAGTCACTGGCAAAAATAAAGCATACAGCATAAAGTAATAACAAAATTAAATGTCCCTCTCCCACAAATTTGCGATCAATTCCATCAATACTTCCTTTAACCTACTTTTTTGTGTCAAAAATACATGCTATTGGTACAAACAGATATACCTATAAGCTGGGGTGATTTAAATCATAAGTCTAACCATCCCCCTTACAATTTTCCACTATCTTGTTGAATTAAATATACAATTATTTATCTCATTTACGTATTACCCTACATCCCTACATATCCATGAAAATTACAGCCGAGATTCTTAATTTACACTATTGTACGGAAAGACTTTGATATTATTATATAGAAGTTAAAAACCTTATGTTACATAATTTTCGAAATCAAAAATCTATAATTCACACACTCACCTTTGGGATGGAGAGATTGAGGGGATGGAGGGTTAGTGCATAAAAAACACCCCAGTCTATGGGATTGTTTTGTTTTGGTGCAAAAATACCAGGTCTTATGTTCAGCATGCTATGAAGGAACACATAGTCAAAATTTTCAATCTGACTTTGTTCCACTTGCGATGGCACCTGTGCCCTCTACCTGCGAGGGCACTTACCAGCAGTTTAATTATCTAAAAGTTAATGCCTATGTTATCCTAGGGCATCACGAGGGAGCTGTAATTGACAGGTGTATTATATGTAAATATATCTTCATATTTCTGTCCCTGTTTCAAGATCATATTTAAACTATACAGCAATAGAAAACAATCAAGTCATTCAATGAGGCCCTAAGTCGCTTACTTGAGTCCCAATGATTCAGTTTAAATTTAATAGTTGCCTAGATATATTTGAAATTAGGCCATTCTTTAGAATATCAACATTCTAATTTAAATAAAATAATAAAAGTGGAAACAATGCTGCCACTAGGGACACCATTTCAATTAAAATGGGAGGGGACCATATAGTGTGGATGAACTAACTTGGCGTGAGATACAGGCAACACATCTACATTTCAAACATCTACCATGAGGTACTATTAATGAATGCTTTTATATATAAACAAGAACGTGTTTGTTAAACACAAATGCCCCCGGCTCCGATTCTTGTCAGTAGCAATATTTAAAAACAAGAGCTGTCCGTAAGACAGCGCGCTCGACTTTTTTATTGCTTGCCAATAAAAAAAGTTTTTGCAGTAAAAGGCAATACAAGAATCTCTGTATTTTTAAAGTGAACAATGGCCATGAGCATTAAGATATTTAGTGAAGAATTATTTTACTGAATTGTGTGATACCCTTGAACACTGCAGCAAAGTTTGAAATGTTTAAGTCAAAAGCAATATCTCAAAGGGTTAAGGCAATAAGTGGATTTTACCCAATGTATTTTCTAAGTCAAAAAGGGGCATAATTCTGTCAAAAACCTTGACAGAGTTATGTCCTCTTGTCTGTTGATGAAGGTCGTGATGGTAAACAAGTATGGTCAGTTTCAAAGCAATACCTCCAATGGTTTTGAAAATAAAGTGAGGTGGTACAAAAAAACTTAACCAAGCTCAATACACTTTCTAAGTCAAAAAAGGGCCATAATTCTGTCAAAACCTTGACAGAGTTATGTACTCTTGTCTGTAGATGGAGGTTATGATGGTGAACAAGTATGGTAAGTTTCAAAGCCATACTTGTAATACTTCTGAAATAAAGTGGGTGGTACGAAAAACTTAACCAAGGTGTGACGCCAACGCCGACGCCGACGCCGGGGCGAGTAGGATAGCTCCCCTTTTCATAGAAAAGTCGAGCTAAAAATGTTTACCCATTCACTCAGTTATGGACAGAAACATTGCCAAAAAATTGTAAACACAAGTTATATAGCTT